>NC_092793.1:37273968-37573968 GCF_918797505.1 Bemisia tabaci
CCCCGAACCTCGACTCATCCATCGCCCGCTCCAAAAGTGAGGTTAAGCCGGAGATTGAAAAATAACACATAAGGCGGCTGAATTCTTGAAAAATAAGTATATTTTTGGCGTTTTTCGACTTCTTTCGACTTGGACAAGCTCGCCGCACGTTAAGGTACGGTGAAAAATTCGATTTTTTGCAGTTATACGCGATCCTACGGATTTTAATGAAGTCCAACAACTGATAACAGCAGTGAGTTGCGAGGATCCTACGCGAGATAGCAGCACTAGTACCTGCTCACGAATTTTTACATTGACTCTTACGGGAGTCCAGGGTCCTATAGAACTGGTCCCTGTAGGTATCCTCGCGGCTACTAGGCAAGGACGGGGACATCGGGAGCAAGGCGGATAAAGAATGGTGGTCGCATTTCGTACCCTCTGGACGTCACACGGTATCGGGTACATCGGGTACATGAGCTGGCCGAGGCCGGGGGGGCCGACTCAACCTCGGATTGCACCATAGAGTACAATGGAGTCGCAAAGTACTGGATCGCCGATGAAGTCACTTTTCGAGGCTGTTTTGTCCAGTTCTCCGGAGACTAGTGTGCGGCGACTAGCGATGACGCATACGCAGAGACTCGCGCTCAGCGCTCCCCACTCCCGACAGTCCCGACTCGGCTCCGTTCGTCGGCTAGACACACACTGAACCAGCTAAAATAAGTAGGCCGGTAATAAGTCTGAAATTGAGTCCACATATGAATATTATCTCGGAGTAACATACATTAATGGATTCATTATGGCTTTGAATATCTATTTCAAGCAAAATTTGCACGAATTAATACCGATGGAATTAAAAAAAGTCGAAAAAACACAAGCAGTCGTTGATTTCTCCATAAGCCACCGTGTTAAAAAACGCCGGTTGGTTCACACTTTGTATAAGTCAGAAATTAAATTCCTATATGAATATTACCCGGAGTAACATACATCAATGGATTCATTATGGCTTTGACTATCTAATTATGGCAAAATTTGCACAAATTAATGTCGATTGAATTAGAAAATGTCGAAAAAACACAAGCAGTCGTTGCTTTTCCCGTAAGCCGCCGTGATAAGAAATGCCGGTTGGTTCACACTTGGTATAAGTCAGAAATTAAATCCCAATATGAATATTATCCAGGAGTAATATACATCAATGGATTCATTATGGCTTTGACTACCTTTAAATAGCAAAATTTGCAAAAATTAATGCTGATTGAATTATAAAATACCTAAAAAACACAAGCAGTTCTTGATTTCTCCATAAGCCGCCGTGTTACAAAATGCCGTTGGGTTCACAAATGGTTCACTATTTTCGGAGCACACGCGGCTCGGAAACGCCTGTTCATGGATTGGCTTCATCGCCGCTCCAGTACTTTGCGACTCTATTGTACTCTATGGATTGCACGGCATAATCCGTACCCTCCTGACGTCACAACGCTTCAAGATGGCAGCCAAAATCGAAATGGCGTTTGAGTTTGAGTTTAGCAGAGATTCCTTCTTGGCTCGGAAGGATTGGGTTGACAAAAATCCTGCCGCAGATCATCAGTAAGCAAGAGCGTGTCACCGATGCGTCGCTACTCTCAGCTCTAGTGGAGAAAGAAAGAACTTTATCTGCCTTATGTACTGGCAAATACGCAAAAATTCCCACTTTACCGGTGTAGCGTAGCGGGTAGACATTTGATCCGTGAATGAAACTTCGCGGGTTCGCGCCCGCTGTAGCCATTAGTTTTACTGCCCAGATTTTATTTTTAGGTGCCGCGTAGGGCATCGAAGGGTTATTTTTTCCAAAAAATAAAAGCGAGGGTTGCATTTTGATTGAAACGTAATTAAAAAGGGCTCCTCTTGCTTCAGAGAAAATTCTGGATCCAAGGTCCAGGTCCAGGGTCCCTGTATAAGGGTATACAGGGGCCGTACAATAAACTTGTTTTTTCTTGGAGGAGAAAGCAGACTCCAGACAGAAATTAATGTAACATAGTGTTCAGTTAACATCCTTTAGAATAAATTACGTAAGACCTTTTCCCCATTTTTAGGCCCCCCATACTTCTCCTTGTGCAGCACCGTAAGGCATCCCTTAACCCCCCCCCCCCCTCTAAAAATTACGTAAGGCTCGAATAAACCCCCCCCCCCCTCTTTTTTCTCAGTTACCTATCGTAGATCGAAGCATTACGTTTCCCGTTAGAAAACAATGAAATTTTTAAGCCACAATTTTTATAAGTGAAACTAAATTTCTGGAGTAAGTTCACAGGAAAGATTCATGATATAATTAGTTTATTAAACAAAAATACGGAGCAAAATTGAAGATTTTTTTGGCCTTGGGAGTAAATAGTTAAAAGGACAAAGTTGACGTATAAGGATGAAGTCACCACTCATCATCGTGAGAATGAGTGGAGAAAAGGGAATCAAAAGAAATGATATAGGGCATGGTTCGATCGGTCAGCAATCGGTGGTTTCCTGATTTCCTCTATTTCATCTTGAATTTTATTATCAACCTGAAGAAAAATGGATTTTTGCATTTTCTTGAAATATAGGCTAAAAAGTTGACGTAAGGCTCGGCCGAGGCCTCCCCTCTCGTAAGGCACCGAAAGGCTGTTATAGACCCCCCCCTCTCCCCCTAAGAGCCTTACGTAATTTATGGACGGCCCCTTATTTGTATTTTTTGTATTCCTTATGGTCTTTCCCTAGTAGCATGATTCACTTTCCCCTTCCTTACAAACGTATAAGGAATTAATACCGGTTATATAAGCACCATTTTAACTAAAGTTTATATATCGTGTATATAAGTTTTATATAAAATGCCCATGAAAATAATTATTCATATTTTCAGAAGATAACGTTTATATAAAATTTATATAATTGAGGAAGGGTTTTTATACATTTTCTTTATACGCATAGTATCCTTTTGCTTAATTTGCTTAATATAACTGTTATATAAATGACCTGAATGACTTTAACGTAAACCTATCTCATTTTCATGAATGATGATGATGATCTCATTTCAATGAACACCCTCGACTCTCAGACTGCGTGGGATAGGTATTATTAGAGGTACTAGTGGCTCCGAGACGAGTTAAAAGGGGATATTTCGGCACACAATCCGAGGAGCCCTGTTACCTCAGTTGGTAGCGTGTCTGGCTCATAACCCTGCCCAGTTAGACAGCAATATTTTAAAAATATTTTAAAAATATTGAAATTTAATATATTTTTAAAATGTTTTCATGTATTTTTAAAATATTTTCAAAAGTACTTTTGAAATACAATCAATGAATATTTTTAAAACATTTTAAAAATATATTAAAAATATAAAAAATTAAAGTTTTTAAAATAATATTTTATAATATTTTTAAAGTATATCATAATTATTTTTGTTAATATTTTAAAAATATTATTAAATATTATTTTAAAAATTTTGATTTCTTTTAAAATGTTTAAATTAATATTATAAAAATTTAAAAGAAAAAAGGAAATGATAATAATAATAAATAAATAACATAAATACATCGACATAAATTCAAACTAGAAAAAGGCCCAAATAATTAAAACGAGAAAAAGACGCAATTATAAAGTTAAAAAATAGAGAGAGAGAGAGAGTTAAAAAAATGAGAGTTAAAAAAATAGAGAGAGTTAGAAAAAATGATAGGTAGTTAAAAATCATGATAGTTAAAAAAAAGAGAGAGCTAAAAAAATGAGAGAGAGTTAAAAAAAATGAAAATGAAAAAATTACACCATGAAATAAAAAACAATAAATAGATAAATAATAAATAATAAAGTCTGGTAAAATATCATAAGAATCCGTCAATAAACAAACATATTACGGACTCAGAGGCCTGCGATGGTTAAGAGATTGAATTTAGGGGCCCATCCGTATCAAGCCTGGCTGGTCTGGTGGTAAAGTACTGGACTTCGGATTTCAACTCCATCCCGAGGCGTGGGTTCTAATCCCGACTAGGACGCCGCGGATTTTAAGGTAAGTCACAACTCTACGATGATCCACCACCTGGTAGTAACGCATATGAAAACTTGCACACTTCATAACTAGAGTGCGCTACCAGCCAGGAAGAATAATGAAAATTCATTTTATACACTCTTTGAATTTGGTTATATAACTTTTATACTAAGGGTTACATAATAATGTAAACTTTTAACTAAAAAACTTTACATCCATTACATAAACAATGAATATTCTTTAGCTTGTGGTTATTTACGGTTTATACTTTTAAAAACAAATTTTTTATATAACTCTGCTACTAGGGTTATTACTTACAATTCCTAATCATATAGATAATAGAATAGAAATCATGCAGATTTTCCCTTTAAAAAAAGGGCGTTTAAGTTGGTTTGAGTTTAAAAGATTCCTGATTGGCCCGAAAGGCGAGGGTTGACAAAAATCCTGCGGCCCGAAAGGCGAGGGTTGACAAAAATCCTGCGGCGCGTGGGGTTTTACCGACTGGCGGAAAGGAGGAATCCATCGTTGGAATTCGGCGGATGACCCCGAAACCGCACCAATTCGGTGCTCATTCACGTTGACCGGTGCGCACAACGTAAACAAATCGGCCGCCATTTTGAAAATCATTCCTGTTCCTCCGTTCTCGCAGCGCACTATGGTCCGAATAGCCGGTTTAAGCGGCATTAAATCAGATACGTATGTGTAAACCTCGCAACATGAGTTTTCAGGGGTTTTTAGGGTCGCTGAGTGCAAAAATGCTAATATTCTTCAGGAAAAATCCATTTTTAACATTTTTATACTTTATATAACTGTGGTAATAATTTGTTCAGAAACCTTAAATTGAGGCTGGTAATCCAAGTTGATGCGGTGGAGCAATTGGCATCGCGTCTCACTCATCTTTTTGATGTCCCGGGTTCGATTCTCGGTAGAATTTTTTTTTTTTTTATAAGTTTAAAAATTAATTTTACATTGGATGGACTATAAGAAGCTAAAAGTAGAGCCTCGTCAAACACTACTATCAAAGGAACTTGAAAAAGACGGCTCAGGATAATATTTCTACGTTTCATGGCTCCAGAGGTCTACTTTCAAGTCCCACCGATCAGCCGTTTGAACTTGTTTTCGTCTGCCAAGCGAAACTTAAGCTTAAATATATCCATTTTGATAGATTATTTGTTTGAAACATGGGTAAACGTAAAAAAAAAAACGTTTATGGGACCTCAAAGTGGCTTCCTAAGACAATTTCATTGCTCGGGAGCCTTACTTTCAAGTCCCACCGATCAAGCGTTTAGACTTGTTTTCGTCTGCCAAGCTAAACTTATGCTTACATATATCTACACTGATAGATCATATGTTTGAAACACTTAAAACGTCAAAAAAAAAACTTTTACGGGGCCTCAAAGTAGCCTCCCGAGGCGATTCTTTGCTGTTCTTGAGCACAAAGTTTCAATTGGTCCCGATCAACCCCATCAACTCGTATTATTCTGCCTGGGCAGATTTAGGCTCTAATGCATTCGATTTGCTAGAATATGACAATGGAACATGATAAAAGTCATCGTGAATGGCATATGATAGCTAATTGTAGTAAGTGATAAGAAACGCGAAAACGTCATTTTTCATGAGAAATAACTTGAGGCTATGGTGGACTATGGTTCTGCCACTAGACTTAAAGGTAGTCTAGAGTCATGACAATAACTTCCGAGTAAAATTACGAGGTGCTCAGAGGTGCAAAGGATATTTTTTGGGTCCTACTTTTGCGATTTTATTGAAAAAAGTGACTATGTCTAAGGGTTAATCTAGAACATTAGATATGATGAAAAAGAACAGTTTCAGCATGAAACATCTTAAACTTATCTTGTATTTTGTGAATCAAGTGCCCAAACACTTTCAGGTACGGTGAAACGACGAAAACAAGCCCTTAAACACAGCACTGCCGCTCGGTAACTGGAATCGCACTCATGAAGTGCTCCGCGCGCCGCACTTCCCAGGCTTGTCACATCTTTATTAGTGCTTTAATCGAAGTGAAATTTTACAGGAGTCTTCTCTACAGTATGTACTATCGATCTACTTCTTAAAATCTAACTTTTTCCAAACTTCACTTTTTCGATTTATTGCCGCTTAAACTAGAGTCCCTTTATACCCAGAGTAACGACAACTCGATTATCAGCTGACTGGCAGCCGACCTTGGCTGGCCATGGAGGCCGAAACTAGTGCACTCAAACGAACGATATTGAGGGATAAGGATTAAGGATCAGGAATCCTGCGATGTCTGTCACACAAAAACAACAACATCAACAAATTGATCAATTAAAACGAAAATTAGATTGGTTTGTGAATAATTTCTTAATCTATTTTCATTTTAGACCGATGGAAATAACAATTTACTCTTGATAAACCACAATTAGGTAATATTTTCATTATTCTTGTTCACATTCGAGGTACCGCCATCTTGGTGCACTAGTTTCGGCCTCCATGAGCGAGAACCAATCAGAATTGGATTTTTTTTTAGGCCACTTTCAGCCCAATCCTGGCCCAACCAAAAGTGAGTTGTCGTAACTCTGGGTATAAAGGGACTCTAGCTTAAACCGGCTATTCGGACCATAGTGCAGCGTGGTAACTGGTAAAACTGGTAGCGTGCCGGCTTTGAATCTCGTGATTCTCGTGCTCAGTTACTCACAGTGAATTACTGAATTCAGTGAATTTCCTTTCGTCGTGCCGGCTTTGAATCTCGTACTCACAGTGAATTCAGTGAATTTCCTTTTGTGTTGCTGCGAATCTCTGATATTATTGGTAAGTAAATATTGTAATTAACATACTTAGGGCCTACTTTTGTGGTTTTTCACAGTTGAGAGCACATGTGCTTTGAAGTCTTTATTAGGCTGGTCCATTTTAATATCAGTATCAGTGCTTACTGACAATGAGCACTGCAGCGTTAGGAGTCATGTGGAAAATGACCAGATGTATTGATCCAGCCAGCCCAGAAATCTGGCTCTGACCTATGTTTTAGCTGCCAATGTAGATTTTTCAATTGTGCCCTCCAGCTTCCAATTCAAAAGTATTTGGCTCTTCGTTTAGAATACGGCAACATTAAGTGATTGAGAGTCGACATTCGCCACTACGTTCCTCCATTTCATGCATCTGAGAATCATTAATTATAATATTGTACTTGTTAATGGAAGAAACTGATACAAATAAAATGACATCAAACTTTAGAGGATTCATTGAAAATTTGCATAGGAAACTACCTCAACAAATATCCCCTGTTAGTTCATTTTGGCTCATTAGGCAAAATTTGTTGTGGTTTATTCCAATAGGCAGAATTTTTCCCTGGATCATTCAAATTCAGTTCAACAGTGCGATGAGCATGATGGCCCATGCTATCTCGAAGTGTAGTTATTGGCTTTGCAGATATTATACTGGCTTTTTTAAACCACCAAGCCTCATTTGCTGAAGCTATTGTTCCACATATTTACTGTAGTGATTGTAGGCCTTAACGCCAAGTTCTGAAGAGCCTCTTTAAGGAAAATCGATTAGTTTTTCTAAGTTTTATATCGGACCGAACCTTTTCCCATTATATCGTCTCTTATTACATTTTTCCATATGCATCAGGAACAAAGTATTATTTTTTCATGGCTTCTTACGGTGTCGAAACTATGTATATATTTGTGAGTACCAAACACTAGCAGTGAACATGCATTAAACCTCCTTTCGTTCGGAAGCACAATGTTAAATTTTTGATCAGATACACATTCACCTGCAAAGTTAAGTCCTCTATAATCCTAGCCAAAGAGCTTGTTCCTGTGCTATTTTGACGTTTCTTTAGTGTCGGCAATTTGTTTTATAATGCTAAGTATGAATCCTTGACTGTAGTATTCGGAGGCTTAAAATATGCATATTTAAGTAACTTTGGCATTATCTCCAGGAAGAACATTTTTTTTAAATAATATGACCGGCCTTCCTATGGGTAATTTGGCTATTTTAGCCTAAAAATATCTTTAAATCGACTTTATTTCTCAGGAGCTTGACAGAAATTTTTTCTTTTTCGCTTAAATGACTCAGTAGACACTCTACTTCAAGAACCTGAAGAGTTTTTGCTTGTGACTCGTCAAAAAATTTTGCTCCGACGCACCAAGTACGGTAGCAATAATTTGTGCTATCACAGAAGTATGACTGGCAAATCCGGCAATGATTTTGTAATCTCAGAAAAATGTTTACTCATGCTAGCTGGTCCTCAAGTGCCTCTTCTTCAAATTCCCCATATACTTTTTATTTTTAAAAAGGAAACTTAAAGTCTTTAAAAATGGCTTCTCAGAAAATCATGAAGAGATCAACAAGGCATTTTATCACAGCTGCCACATGATTCTTATCTTTTATTTTGAATCTCCTCAGTTTGCCGGTGTGATTTTTTTTTTTTTTTTTTTTTTTTTTGTAACCATGTGAAAATTTTTGGAAGTCAACTAAGGCCAAAAAAACCTGTACAAAATGATTTCCTCTCATTACTTACACTATTGATCTCAAGGTATCACAACTGCATGGCTTTTATTTATTTCTGTCACTGCTATAATTCTGTTTTTATATTCAAATCCTTGTATAAGTCTGAATATCCTTCATGATTTCAATCAATGTTCTTCATTTTGCTGATATTCATTTAATTCTTTTGTTTTTTCGCAGATTTGGTGGCAGGAATTTCGCCAAAGAAAACTGTTGATGTGCTTCAGTTCAATCGAATCCAAAAATTCTTCTGTAAATATTTATGTATACCTACTGTTGTAAAAGCAAATATTTGTTCCATGACGAAACGCACGAGCTGTGATGAATTCTCCCTTTTTACTAATTTCAACACTGTCTTTATACCTGTTAAATTTGATGTAAATATTTCCTGTGATGATTTTTTACCCCCTGAAGTATACATGTGATTAATTTTTCTTACTCATTGTTTCCTCTATTAATTCAGTCATTACTTTTAAAATTGCTGTTGAAAAAATTTTTAAGTAGGTTATTTGACGTATCATATCTGTGATGAATTTTTCCTCCATTGTGCATTTTTTATTGATAAATACTGTGATTATATTTATATGAACTTGAAGACTAAACTTAAATAAATATATTTTTCAATCTCGAACCTCTTCAGTTGTTCATTTCATCCCCTGATCACCCTTTAAGTAGATTTTGCTTTTTTCATGTAGGACGTTCAATATTCTCTCAGAAATAGGTTCTCATTGCCTGTCACAGAAAAAAAGAGCAATGCGCAATCCATAACGCATCCCATCCTTGATTTTTCTCATTATTATTGTTATTATTTTTAAAATCACATATTCAGTGCAGTATTTCATAATAGGAAGAACTTTCTGCGGGTAATTTGATCACCATGCATAGAATCATAGGAAACGAAGCTTTTCCCACCAAACTTATATCGGAGTTAATAAATTTGCTCCAGCTCTAAAACTCTTTTTGAAGATGGCAGGCAAATCATCGGTGGCAGATCACTCATCATCTTGAGATAAAAGCATTGATGCGGGCTATATTATTCAAAATTTGCTCAAGCTAAAAATAATGAGATTTATGTTGAGCGTTAACAACCACTCATTTTGGCAAATTTTTCCTCAACTGCCACCTAGGGAGTACCACTATTTTGCTGTTTTGAAAAAATGGAACAAATAATCTACCATAGAAAATAAACTTTTCCTCTAAGGTTTTTAGAAGGAAATTTTCCAGTTTGATGTATTTATGCTGCAAGAACTGTGTTGCCCTCAAAACCATGTGATGCAAACAATTAGCAGACAGGAATAATTGCAGATAATACTATCGGCATGCAACCTAGGTTGGATAGTGATCGTAGATTAAGAAGGTCATATTCTTTCTGGATATTTCATTTATAACAAACTATCTTCAGTAGATTGTAACTTAAGCCTGCAAGTCCTCATGCTATCATGAGTATTCCAAGTTGTAATTTTTGAATAAAAAATATTTCTTAATACAAAAAGAAAAAAAAAAATTTACTTTGTGATAATTTCGATGCGTTCATGCCCTTAACTTGTTGAATGAACAGATAGCTGCTAATACAAAGTAGCAGCTCAATTCACAAGTTCCCACTTGAAGACAGTGCCAATGAAAAATTGTGCATCTAGGTTTGCGATGCTGCATACTTCCTGCCATTATGTATGTCCTAAATGGTAGGATTCTCAATCTCAAGCGATGATAAGTGCCCTAATTCTTCTTGTGAGAGTAAAGAATATTCTGTGAAAATTTCAAGCAATGTTCGTCCACTCCCTTTTAAGAAAATAATATTTGAGCAGAGATTTTGACTTAGGTACTGCAAACGAGATCCGCATGTGAGCAAGTTAACCGTTGATTTTTATTTTTTGTTGTTCTTTTATTCTATGAGCAAGATACCCCCTCCCCCTCCTATCGGCAGTAATTTCTGTCACAGATAAGATGTAAGTAACAAATTTTAAATCGTTATTTTACTATTTTCAGTCACAAAAACCTTATTTTAACTATCACTGCTGCATTAAAAATACTCACCTGTACACAGAGAAAAATTTATCGGCACCAGTTATTCCATTTATCTAACTCCATTTTCAATTACAGCTCATGATAATCAATGAAAGCAATGTACCTAATAAGATGAATAATTTCATTCGGAGCAAATTTAAGAGTTCTTAGTGACCAAAAGAACATTTTGACAAATTCTACCTAAAATAAGTTTTTATAGCTACAGGGCGCGCATGACATAATAATTTGATGATATTTTAATACGTGGGTAAAAAATTAATTATTGCCAGCAAAAGGATGAAGCGTCATAGCTCTGTGCCCCGCTTTTCATAATTAATGCAAACAGGGATTATTCATCAGCAACACAAGTAATTGGTTTAAAAAGAAGTGAAAGAAAAGTCAGTTTAAAAAGAAAAATATCAAGAGGGTTGAACGTAGAACCAAAATTGAAGGGCTATCTTACACTTGAGGAGAAATTAGGAACAAAACTACCGCGCAAAGCGTTTCCTCGTCAGAGAAACCGGAGTCACGCATTTGAAAATAGTTAAAAATACCGCGCTTAATTTGAATTTGCCGCGCAAAATAGGTTCCGCCATCTTTGTAGGGTCACCGGTGTGCCGACCCGAAGAGCATCATTTGATGCTTTTTCGGGTCATTCTTTTGGTCAAACGTTGGCCTCTATTCCGTCAGTTTGAACGACTCGCGGCGCGTGGGGAGTGCAGTGAGTCTGCAGAAAGGAACATCGATGCTCCCGATTGCGCACCAGACAGTTGGCGATGGAAATTCGGCAGGATTTTTGTCAACCCTACATTCCGAGCTCAAGGAAGTAGAGTCCCTTTATACCCAGAGTTAAGACAACTCGATTATCAGCTGACTGGCAGCCGGCCTTGGCTGGCCATGGAGGCCGAAACGAGTGCACCCAAACGAACGATATTGAGGGATAAGGATCAGGAATCCTGCGATGTCTGTCAAACAAAAACAACAACATCAACAAATTGATCAATTAAAAAGAAAATGAGATTGGTTTGTGAATAATTTCTTAATCTATTTTCATTTTGGACCGATGGAAATAACAATTTACTCTTGATGAACCACAATTAGGTAATATTTTCATTATTCTTGTTCACATTCGAGGTACCGCCATCTTGGTGCACTCGTTTCGGCCTCCATGAGCGAGAACCAATCAGAATTGGATTTTTTTTTAGGCCACTTTCAGCCCAACCAAAAGTGAGTTGTCTTAACTCTGGGTATAAAGGGACTCTAATATGGATGGATCTTGATCTCTGCTGAACAGTCGACTCAATCGAAATGCGACCACCATTCTTTATCCGCCTTTATCGGGACTTCGGGAGTTCGAGTTTCCGAGTTTCGGTTTGGAACATCTTCGTAGGTCAGTCGGCCTAAGCTCATCAGCAATCACCTACAATTGCGCTTGCAAGAATGGTGGCAAACCCCGAGGGTGACGATGATTGCTTTTCTGAGAACACTGACTATAAGCAACAATACAGAATTCTGAAAAGGAAGCTGAAATTTCTCATCTATGTAAGTTATGATAATGGACGGTCAATGTAATTTGTCTGGTCTCATTAGTTTTTCGTAACTAAGTACTACTTTGATGATTATTGAAGGTCAGGATTGCCTTCTAATATTTTTCAAGAACAAATGTGGCTTGCTGTCACATCTAGCGTGAAAAGATTTACAGGCTAAGGGACATCAGTTGCCAAAGTTTACACATCAGTTATTACCATTTTCTTAATTACTGGACTGTGTAGAAACTAGGACCCAGTTAGCTGGTACCCGTTTTTAAAATTGTTAAATCTAGGTAGGAGCCTTCAGACCCCCATTGATCAACTTCAGTGATGAAAATTTGAAATGAAAACCCGGGTTGGGCTTTTCATTAAGTACTCCTTGGCACATAGAGTGTGCGTCCAGAGTAACTCGGGAAAGGAGGTGCGTCAATACCCCAGACCATAGGCAGTCCTCCCTGCAGATTTATTATTATTATTATTTTTCATATTCACTGCTGTCACCAGCTTTGCTGGGTTGCTTTAAGCCCTCACACAGGGGCAAACAATGCTCCTAGGTATGAGGGCTGTTTGTGGTTTGGGTGGCCGGGTGGTGGTTTTTTCAGTCCCCCTTGGGGGGTGGCTCGTCACGGACTAGGATACTTGTTTTAGGAACCGAGGCAGGGTAGGTGTCTGGAGGACGCCTGCCTAAAGGTTCCTTTCCTGAGGTGGTAGGCGGTAGGGGTGTTTTCGGTGTGTGGGAACGTTCTAGGTGTATTCGCGCTGCTCCACCTAGCTTAAGACCTTCCGGAGGATTCTGGCAGTGCCTAACACAGCAGACTTCTGGGCCAATACTAGCGAATGTTTCCCAGGGATTTCGTTCTTCAGTTTAGTCCAGTCTTTAGAGACTGCTCCGGTAGCTCCTATCACAAAGGGTATGACTCGGGTTTTGGTCTTCCACATCCTGCTGATTATTATTATTATTATTATTTTTTTTTTTTTTTTTTTTTTTTTTTTTTCCCCACAGGATTTTTCCTGGTATTAAGAGCCCAAGACGAGTCAAAGACTAGAGTCTTGGGTCCTGTTTATGCCCTAACAATTAAGATTTTCAAGAATAGAAAACTAAAAACCAAAAAAGAAATTAGAGAGATGAAAGAGAGGGGACTATTCCATGTTAAGGAAACTCCGAACTATATTGCAGGTGCTGAGAATAACTGACTTCTGCATGGTGTGGAGAAGGTGATCCGGGAGTTTCAGCTCTTTTAGGTGTTTAATTAGGCTCTCCGGTACGACTCCTGTGACGGACATGATAATAGGCCTAATATAGACAATGTCCATGGCCCAAATTCTCTTAATTTCCACAGAGAGAGGCATATATTTTGATATCTTTTCCTCATACTTCGACAGCAAATTGTGTCCGTTAGGGATGCTAAAATCCAAGAGCTGCACAACACGCGCCTGTTTATCTATCAAGATGACGTCAGGTCTATTAGCCATAACCATCCTATCAGTTAGGACTGGGTTGTTCCAATACAGGCGATATCGCTGATTCTCAAGTACAGGTGGCGGATTATACCGATAGTAAGGTTCCGGATTCTCCAACAGATCGCAATTACTTGCCAAGGCTTGATACACTATTTTTCCCATGGTGTCATGACGCTCCGTATATTCCTTCGCCGCAAGCTGAGCACAGGCAGAAGTGATATGATCTATTGTTTCAGGAGCCGCATTACATCTTCTACACTTGTCGCTACCTGTGTTTTCCTTCGTGATATACTTCCTATAGTTCCTCGTACCAATTACCTGATCCTGGATAGCAATTGCGAACCCTTCCGTCTCTGGGTAAAGCTGTCCCTTCGTGAGCCATAGATATGACTTAGCCTGATTCACATGCTCTTGCTGCACCAGGTTGACGTGGCGGCCATGTAGCGGTTTACCTACCCAGTTCTCCAGCTTTCTCGGTAACAAGTCAAACGCCTGCTGCTCTTCAGGGTTATGCGCAGCTATTCGGAGGGGCGTGTAAGACTTATCAACGCGGCATATTGCAACATGCAAAGTACTATCCTCCCTACTTAGAAAGTGATTTCGGAGCATGCAAATCTGACCATGACATGCCTCTCGCAAGTCAAGGATACCTCTTCCACCCTCTCTTCTGGGGATGTTAACCCGCTCAATTGCAGCTTTTGGATGTTATTATTATTATCATTATTATTATCATTACTATTATTATTATAAGGGGCGGCTCGCAGAGCGAGTCGCAAGTTCATCGCGAAGCAAGGAACTGGGGTTCCAGGGGCACTCCCCAACTGGACGAGACAGTTTGCACAGCGAGCTGAACACGGCTAGGTAGTGATCCTATAAAATCATTCGAAGTAAAAAAATTGGAGCCAAGTTCGGAGAAATAGAAGCCATAATCGTGTTGAAGAAAAACCTCTCGCATTTGATACAGAAATCAGCAAGTGTATGGCGTGTGAGGTTTTTCTCTGGAAAGGATCCTACTTTCATTTCCCTGAGTTTTGCCAATTTATTTGTTTACAATGATTCTTCAGGTGCATGCGCAGGGGCTGTAAACTCATCAGTCAACTCATAGCTGAATGTGGAATGAAGTCGATGTCACTTTCTTTGATTGAGTATTCCACATCATGTGATAATACTAGGTTAGGAACATATCAGCTTATGAGTTAACGGGGGCTATTTTTCGGCTAAAAATCTGTCGAGATATTTTACCGAATCAATGTGATTTATTGCACGCCAGAAACTGTGACAAATCACCCCAAAGACTGACTAACTTTTTCCTTGTTCATATATGAGCAGTCAATGCCAGTCAATGCGCTGCATGCCATTATAACATCTTGGGTCATTTTTCCTAATATTTAGGGGCCAAAATAAAGAAGAAGCTTAAGGTCCAGTAGATTTCCATGCGCAACAGTTGCGCCTTTTGTCTCTAGATTTTGAGGAGGCGTGAACATAAAGTTATCTTTTCGGTCTCCACAAGTAAAACAGAATAAAGAATGAATTAAACATTCCATGATCGGTGCAATAAGCAATCAGTTTTGATTCATTTTTTTATCCAACAGTTAAAGGTAACCTACTGTCAAACCGAAGTTTGTAATGATTGAAGAGACTGTGAGAATCAGGTTTACCTATCATAGGATGATCATTTCATGGACTCCTCATCTGTAAGCATTTGAGAACTTCTGCCGGTGAGAATAGATTATGCTCTATTTGGTCTGGCTCTGATGATACTTTTTGGACCTCTGTTCCATCACTTTCCAAGCTCAGTTTTTTTTTTCCTCATTCATCCAGTTTTTTGTCTCTGCAGGAGAATGAATGTTTTCAAGAAGCACTACAAACCACTCAGCGTAAATTGCTGAAGGCATCCAGAGACAAGAGCTTTCTCTTGGACAGGCTTCTCACATATGAGAAAGTAGATGTTTCCTCCTCTGATGATGATGATACCGAGTCCTCAGACAATGGAGAACCACCCCAAGACCTGAAAAGGTCAGTAAGTATCTTGTCGGACTTTCCTAGGAGTTCACTCTTCACACTACAGAACTAAAAGACTAAAAAAGACAGAGCACGTCGCATTGGTTGATTTCAATATTGTTTAATTAGAGTGATTACTCTCAAAATATTTTTAAAGCTGTCGATTGATGTACTTTAGTAAATGGATGGATCCTCTTTGTCATAAGGTAACAATCAGGAGTAAATAATTTATTTTCTTGAGCAGAGAAAAGTTTTTATAGGACCAATGTAGGTATCCCGATTTGAAGTTTTGACCTCCGTGTCCCTCAGATTCCGAAAAATTTTTTACAAAAAGCATACTTTGCTCAGCCAAAAATTTGTGTATTAAGTAAGATCAGAAAGAGGACAACATGTGTTCGCAGTTCAAGACAGTTTTTTTTTAAAATGCAATACATGTTAATTTCTAAACTACTCTGTCAGTAGTATTTAGAGTTACTAAAATCATCTCTTTTTTTCTTGGAAGGGGTGGGGGAGGGGGAGAGGATATTGTACCTCTCCCCTGTATCATAATCATTCTCACATATGGATCCCAGTTGCTACTCGGGAACTTGTCAGCAGACCTAGGCTTACTAAGAGCAAATTAATGTGAATTTATGCATTTAACCAGGAAAAAAATGGATCATGGACCTCATATCTATGGCAGTGCATCATCAGGCAACTCATCCAAATCAGTGCCAGCCAAAAAGAGACGCATACCTCAACGTCCACCAAAGCAGAACACAGCGCCACAAGTATGACTCATTAGATTACCAATTAATCCATCCTCCTATCCTGTAACTAGTATTGGCTTTCCCAGAGATGCAGGAAAAGCTCAAACATACGAGTGGGCGCTCATGTAATAACGTGGAAAAGCCCAAATTTTGTGGGAAGGCAAATAAAAGGACTCTGCTAACCTCATATGGGGAGGTGTATCATGATCTATTTATAATTTTTTTATTGCATTGAACTTATCAATGGATGCTAATTAAATCATCATTGCGCCAATTCTCTACAAGCTACTGCACAATCCGCAGCTGAAGTTTCCATAATTCATTAAATAAAAGGAGGCAGCGCGGCAATATAGAGTCAAAACGACCCCGCTTCCGTTCAACACTGGAGAACATTCTAGAAGAAACAAGGAAAAACTCAACCAGTGTGAGGAAGCCAGCCAGGAAGAAATTGGGAGACAGAGAAACTACTTTGGATGGTCAGAGAAAAAGGCTTGCGGAATCCCAGATAAGACTGCCTGGGGTTTTCCTGATTTCCTTGGCGACACAAAACAGTCTGTACTCCAGTGACGAAATGAGGGATCTCTTTGACTATTTCTCACCGCTTTACCTCCTTTTGTTCAATCTATTATCGAAACTTGAACCGCGGATTGTGTGCAAATGGTAGCTTGTAGAAAGTTGGTGTAATGATGGCTTTTGATCAGAATCCATAGAGGAGTTTAATGTAATAAAAAATTGGGAAATCTATTGTTGTACACACTGCGCAGGGTTCTCTGGTGAAAAGCCGATGGCTGCTTGCGTGAAAATGTGGAAGCCCAAAATGTTCTGCACCTCTAGCTGTTTTCCCATCTGGCTACTGCCAAAACTAACGTAATAATATTAAAAAAACATTGCTGCAATGCTTATTTTAATAGATATGTTGTCACCAAGTTTTTGCAACCGATTTTTGCTGGGGGAAGAGGGGTTACCTGTTGAAGAGGGTACTAAGTTGAAGTATTTCAAGACTTATTTTTTAGGATACATATAGTAGCTCCTTGTTATGTTTTTCGGATGTAAGCCGGCCATAAATACCCCTTTTCTCTGAAAAATTGGTTTTCTATGCTCAAGATGTTTGGTTTTAAGGCCCTTCACAAAAATGATAATAATCTCAACAATGAGCTAGAGTTACTTATAGATTGCAATGTGCGGATTGTGAGATTAGTTGTGTGGGACCAGGGCTAGGGTGTCTCATCTTTTTTAAATTTCCGAATTCAAAGGAGGTCTCCAAAAATATTTTTTGTATTCATAAAGACCCCCTGTAACCTTACATAAGTACAAAATTGACTTTACTGCCGAAATCCTGCAGAGGAATTGTTATGAATGTCTACTCTTTACTCCGCACAATTTAAAAGCATTAGAATAAGTAAATGGGTTCAACTTGTATATGGTCATAAACTTAGCTGAAATTTTGAACAATATTATTTGAAGAAAGTAAGTTATTTATTTTTATTTTCTCTGTTTTTTTTATGGACAGCTTTCTTCCCTTCTGAGCAGTGAAGGACTTGGTGATGGGCATATGACCCCTGAAGAGGTTGAGCGCCATCTTGAATCGCAGCAAGGGCATATGGAATTGATTCCTAGTAAGGTTCCTTCAACTGTTCCTCCAGATTTATTCAGCAATGACCCTTCTTTTGACAGGTACAGTTTTAATATATCATCCATAGGTTTTCAACATAAAGTAGTTCATTTGCTTATCATCATTGGAGTTTTCGCATGTGTCAGGGATTTGAGTTTTCAATACGTCTCCCTATGTGAAATTTCGCGAGAAACACGAGGGTGCTACTGGTTTTCTCTGAAATCAACTCTCAACCTAAAAAAAGCTCTCAAAGTTTAGGCTGTAATGGAGGGGATATTCCATGCCACGTTGAGAGTCCTAGAGTCTCTTTATACCCAGAGTTAAGACAACTCACTTTTGGTTGGGCTGAAAGTGGCCTAAAAAAAAATCCAATTCTGATTGGTTCTCGCTCGTGGAGGCCGAAACGAGTGCACCAAGATGGCGGTACCTCGAATGTGAACAAGAATAATGAAAACATTACCTAATTGTGGTTTATCAAGAGTAAATTGTTATTTCCATCGGTCCAAAATGAAAATAGATTAAGAAATTATTCACAAACCAATCTCATTTTCTTTTTAATTGATCAATTTGTTGATGTTGTTGTTTTTGTGTGACAGACATCGCAGGATTCCTGATCCTTATCGATATTGCAACGATAGTGCACCCAAACGAACGATATTGCAATATCATTCGTTTGGGTGCACTCGTTTCGGCCTCCATGGCCAGCCAAGGCCGGCTGCGAGTCAGCTGATAATCGAGTTGTCTTAACTCTGGGTATAAAGGGACTCTAGAGAGTCCGCCTCTATATCTAGTCAAACTCTCCATGCACAGATAGAGAGAAAATACACTAGCAGGGTTGCCACTTTGTCTGAGGACTCCAAAGCTGGAATCACAGCAACCCAGCCGAAGTATTTGCTCCGTATCTGTCCATGGAGTTTGACTAGATATAATGGTGGACCCTCAATGTAGCGTAGGATATCTTCTCCATTACAACCTGAATTTTGAAAGCTTTTTTATAGCTTGGAAATTTATATCAGAGAAAACCAGTAACATCTTCGTGTTTCTTGCAAAATTTGACTTAAGGAAAAGTACCTTAATTGCAAATTCCTAAAACAGAACAGAACTCCATTGCTGCTGAAGGGTGTTATATTCAAATGAAAAAATGCCAAGCCTTCACAACATGAATTACTTGCAAGTTATAAGAAAATCCACATGGTCAGTCCAATAAGTTTGTAGAAAAGTCGTCCATTAAGGATCTACTTTTTACTGTTGATAAAGATCGAAGCACAGAATACCAGGAAATTTTGCGCTGGCGAAATTTTAACATTACTTGATTTTGTGTTCGTTACAACCTCCTATGCACGATGAGCTCTTGAAATTGAACTTTCAATGTGCCAAGTTTAAGAAAAGCAGGTCTGGTACGTCATTTTTTTTACTTTTTTATTGATTTTTAGCGATTCAGCTGAGAGAGTTAGTCCTCTCTTTTATTATCCATCTACGTTTTTTGTTTTGAAGATAATGTTATCAAAGACTGCTTTTTATTGCTCACCCAGATTAAAACTTTATGGTAATATGATTTTTTTTCAGCGAACTGAATGAAGTGTACTGTGAGCTTGATACATCTCCGAACGACATAGCTGATGAATGTTTAACTGTTGACATGATGCCAGATTAAATGAGAGGAGGATTCCGTCATTCCTTTGAAAATGTACTGTTGATGTGTCTCTATCTTTTATCCTCATTTGTCTTCAATGTCAGTATTTTTGTATCGCTGAACAGTTAATGTGTTTTTTCTCCTAATTGTAGCTGAGGTCAAGATGATCGCTACATTTTTTGTTGCATTTGGATACAAAGTTTTCTTGTCAACCGGAACAGATCTATTCCCCTGTTACATTCTAGTCCTGCAGTTTTCTGTAATTTTTTTCATGTAAGGAGATTTAGTTTTTGGACACTAAAAATTGAACTGTGTTGTTTCTCTTCCCCAGCCAGCATTACAATTAAAGTAGGTACTTATATGGCCAGAAAAATTTGTTTTGAAAGCAAATATCAATGCAAACTGGAAGAAAATCACATTGTACAGTATTATTTATTTTTTAAGACATTCATAAATTATAATTCTTTGACCTGTGGAAAGAGTGTTTGAACTTCAGTGCTTTAACATTCTTTACTTCCAATCGAAATTCTGTTTCCTTGAGTTGGTTCAGTCTATTCAGCCACGTTTTTTCATGTTAGCCCACAAATTCTTATCACCTTTGGTTTTTAAGATAAGAGGAGGCACATTGGAATGGTATTCGTTCTCAGTAAAAATGAAATCTTATAATAATCCACCAAGTGTTGCAAAGGAGGAGTTGCGTTTTGGGCCTTTTCCGGCCCCACCTGGATTTTGCTAAATGTTTCATATTTTCAAAGTACTAGTCTTAGGTAGACTCTGTGCCAAATATTAGACCGATCGGAGCCCATGCAAGGGCGCAGCAGCGCCTCAAACCCAAAATCCTGGAATCGAAAAACAATTATTTTCGTCGACTTTTTCGACTGTTATCACTCTTCCAGCACATGCTTCTTATGTATTTTTTTGCGTACTTTTCGTTTCTGGCCTTTTTAAAGGCCTCCGATAAATTTTAAGGGGCCTTATGGCCCATTGTTGCCATTTTTGGCCCATTTTTAGGGGTTTTTTCCATTTAACACATTCAAAACTCAATTTAATCCAAAAACTGTATACATTTTTGAAAAGTACGTAAAGAAATGAATAAAAAAGGTTCAGTAAAATTTTTTCCTATGTTGCCAAATTTCCGAGAAAATTGGCCCCAAAGTGTCAAAATCGGCAAAAAATCGATAAATCGCCGCGTCTAAGGTTCAAGAAAGTGGAGTACATTTTTCATACTCTACCAGATAACAGCTCTTATCCATCCATACAACATACTAAAATATCATAGTTGTACCTGGATTCCCACGATGTGAAAATTGACCGAGATGTCGATTTTAGCGGCCTTTTTATACTTGAAGGCAGCTCTTTTGAATGTTTTTCGACCTTAGTCACCCTCTATGGGTGTGTAGTATATGTATTTTTCTACGTACTTTTCATATCTGGCCATAAAAATGGCTTCCTGTGAATTTTAAAAGGCCTAACGGTCCATTGTTGCCAATTTTCACCAATTTTTAGGGGTTTTTTCAAGTTTACGTGCGTGAAACTTAATTTAATCTAGAAACCGTGTATAATTTCGGAAAGAACGTAAAAAAATACATAGGAATGTGATTTGTACCTTTTCCCTACGTTGCCAAATTTTCGAGAAAAATCGTCCTGAAGCGTCAAAAATGCCAAAAATTGGATTAAGCATCACGTCGGAGGTTCCAGGAAGTGAATTTCAAGTTTTTTTTCACTACAAATAACGTATCGAAAATGGAAAATTGCAATGCATCTCAAGGAACATGTAATGGCGTAGATGAACCTGACAAAACGGGCCCTCAAGGTGCTTTTACTTTATCCTTCACTCCAGTTCACCTCTTTATTCCTGTAACCTCGAGATAATCCTTGGTTCTTAAGATGCTTGCTACAGGCCAAATATACCGAAGAACAGAAAATGCGTGGAGAAAGTGTCCCACGATCCACATGAATGTCATAATTCACTTCCTGGAACCTCCGACGTGATGATTAATCCAATTTTTGGCATTTTTGACGCTTCAGGACGATTTTTCTCGAAAATTTGGCAACGTAGGGAAAAGGTACAAATCACATTCCTATGTATTTTTTTACGTTCTTTCCGAAATTATACACGGTTTCTAGATTAAATTAAGTTTCACGCACGTAAACTTGAAAAAACCCCTAAAAATTGGTGAAAATTGGCAACAATGGACCGTTAGGCCTTTTAAAATTCACAGGAAGCCATTTTTATGGCCAGATATGAAAAGTACGTAGAAAAATACATATAGTACACACCCATAGAGGGTGACTAAGGTCGAAAAACATTCAAAAGAGCTGCCTTCAAGTATAAAAAGGCCGCTAAAATCGACATCTCGGTCAATTTTCACATCGTGGGAATCCAGGTACAACTATGATATTTTAGTATGTTGTATGGATGGATAAGAGCTGTTATCTGGTAGAGTATGAAAAATGTACTCCACTTTCTTGAACCTTAGACGCGGCGATTTATCGATTTTTTGCCGATTTTGACACTTTGGGGCCAATTTTCTCGGAAATTTGGCAACATAGGAAAAAATTTTACTGAACCTTTTTTATTCATTTCTTTACGTACTTTTCAAAAATGTATACAGTTTTTGGATTAAATTGAGTTTTGAATGTGTTAAATGGAAAAAACCCCTAAAAATGGGCCAAAAATGGCAACAATGGGCCATAAGGCCCCTTAAAATTTATCGGAGGCCTTTAAAAAGGCCAGAAACGAAAAGTACGCAAAAAAATACATAAGAAGCATGTGCTGGAAGAGTGATAACAGTCGAAAAAGTCGACGAAAATAATTGTTTTTCGATTCCAGGATTTTGGGTTTGAGGCGCTGCTGCGCCCTTGCATGGGCTCCGATCGGTCTAATATTTGGCACAGAGTCTACCTAAGACTAGTACTTTGAAAATATGAAACATTTAGCAAAATCCAGGTGGGGCCGGAAAAGGCCCAAAACGCAACTCCTCCTTTCGTCGCTCCTCTGACATGAAGGTGTATCACCATCTCCACAAGAGCCCCTTAATGGGGATCTATTCCAAACCATTTCGCAGTTGAAAAATAGTCGGAAAATGGGAAAGTGCACTCTATCACATGAAAAACATTTAAACTTACGATATAGTATACAGAGTATCCCAGAACACCTGTACCAGGCCTTTTTCTCGGTTGAGTCAGGCCGTATGATGTCTGAGACCGCGGGGTTGAGTAGGGAATCGACCCCAAGGAATCTGAATTTCACCCCCCCCCCCCCCCCAGACCCCTTCACTGTGGGCCAGAGGTGCCGGTTGCGGGAGAATAATTGATATCTCGGCTAAATCCGAACGAAAATCACTAAGTTTTGGTTTACGGGGGTTTTTTGGGTCACTGAACTCGAATTTGATATCAGTTTTGTTCAAAAATCACAAGAAACGTATGTCGTGAGGATTTAAGCTAGTCCAGTGATGATTCCTTTTTTCGAGCAATTGCACTGGGATTAGAAACCATTTTAACGCTTGAGAAACTTTCAAAAACAAAATTGAGAACTTGAAAGTGACCAAGAGGAGTCTGGAAAATGATCTAATATTGTTAAAACTAGAAGAATAAAAGACGAGAATGTTCACAGAGGAACGCTTTATATGTTCATTATTTTTTATTTATTATTATTATTTTTTTTGTCACTGCCTCCACGTATTATTGGTTCTTGTGGGTCACCTTAATGGAAAGAATAATTTTGTAAAGTAATGCTCTGCATGGTTTAACGGTTCTATATATGTTTTGCTGTTGTAAGCTATCAAGTATCATGTCAGAGGATCAAAGAAGCATATTATGAATTTTCTTTAGAGGCGCTAGCCATGAGAATGGACAAAATTTACTTACAGCGTTTATTGGAAATGACGGTCAGCTGAACAGTAAATTTTTACCACTCTTGCATTCGGTGCAACATTCTTGCACATTAATGAAAACCACCCAGATGTTTACCAATTATCGGCTAAGCTCAAAATCCAGAAATTTAAATAATAATAATAAAAAAAAGAAGAAAAAGTTTCATATCAAATCAGATTTGAATTCAAATATCCACGGACTTGCCGTCGATTGAGCTAGTCAACAATAGCAGCTTCTAGTGCGATTGAAATCGTCAATACATTTGAGAAGCACGAAAACCGCAAGCGAGTTGCTGTGATCGTCTAGTATGTGAAAGGACACAATTACATTCAGGAATCCCAACGTCATAAGTGAAGCAGCAGGACAAAATTTGCCTTAAGGTGAATTGTACCATGGGTTAGAAGGGTTAGTTCTGCATTAGTTGGCACAAAGATATCACTGAAAAATTCCTTAATTTGACCACTTTGCAGCATTTAAAAGTCCGAGGGAGAAAAACAAGTTTTCCAAGAAAATAGCAGTTAAAGTTTGTCTGCACTGTTGCGTATCTTGAAGAACGATCCACCTTAAACGCTTACATTATTAATAACGCAAATCATGGCTTGAAAAATTGACCCAATGTCCTTCAGAATATTACATGAGGAATTATCATTACTGAAAACTAAAGCAATGTGGGTTTTTTTTACCCTCAAACTGTTTTCTGATGTACTAAACAATTTCAGTTTTCATTTAAAGGCGCATTTTGTCCTGCTGCGTCACATATAATACCTGTATGGTAGTATTAATAATTTCACTTACGGAAAAGAAAAAAAATATGAAAGACAGAATGACAGACAGATTTATAATGTCGTCTCATCTGAGAACCTTTTTTGCACTTATTAAGTACAAAAAAATGTGGCAACCATGGAAAAAATGCGCACCCTCAGAAGCGTAGCAACTCACTTTAATGATATTATCACTGTTTACTCGGAAGAATTTATTTACTGTACGATATCTAAGGTCATATATGTGAAACATGAACTTAATCCTATTTTTGATGAGTCGACTTTTTTTTTAAAAAAATGAAAAAAATGGGTTTCCCGCAGTTTCCCGCAGCAAAGCTGTGGTGCAAATGAATGTTGAGGATTTAAAGAAAAAGTATCTGGCCTTAAAACTCTAAGGAAACTTAAGGAAAAAACTGCAGAAAGCTTTTTCGATGGAATTTTTAAGATTTATTAGGCACTTTTTCTAACAAGCTTTTTGGACAGTGAAAAGTTCGCAATGGAAAAAGTGTATACATCAAATGGAAGCTCTTTCTTAGGAGAAGAAATCCTAGTAAACAAATTTTCATCCTGCGCAACCGCTGAGCCGTGATAAGGCCTTACACGGTTGCAATCCAGGGCGCGCTTCTACATATTATCCGTGCAGTGTCAGAGGTACCCAAGTTCCCCCCCTCCAATACATCGCTGCTGGGCGATTATTCCATGAAATTTTGATGAATCCTCATCCCTTAGAGAGGCTTTTTAACGAATTCCTCATCATCAATACAGTACTGGACACTCGTAAAAACGGTATTTTTCGCGTAAAACGGGCCCCCCTGGCCCACTGTGCCCTTGGGGAAAAGGGGGGGGGGAGCCACGACCCCAAAAGTCGAGGTCTCCGATAGATTTGCGATTCGATTGCATTAAAATCGAAGAGTACCGAAAATTTCATGTGAAATTGACCCTGAAAAATCCAAAATTGGAGCACTTTACGCCCAAAAATGATGCCAGCAAGAGGGGGACAGCGCACATTGGTTCAAGAGCCCGATCTAGGCGGCATTAATCCGAAAAAATGACTTTTGGAAAAATTGAAAAATAGCACAACTGGTCGCCACTACATACTCTGGAGGGTATTTTGGCCAAATATCATGATGATTGGATGAGTGATGAAAAAATGATAAGCTCCTAAAGATGAGAGTACAGGCCGATCTTTCTGCGGCTGTATCCATTTCCTGAAGTATCACATTCGTGTGATGTTTCTAATAGAGGTTTGTCGCCATTTTGGACAAAGGAATAATGTTTTGACGGTGGAATCCTAAAATTTGAGTTAATTTTAAGGTTTACGATGTTTAAATCATATCTTCAGACTAAGTCTATGGCTCTAGATAAACCATTAGACATAGCGCTATTTTATGTTAATTTCACGAAATTTTCCATATTAATGGCTGAAAACAGCTACTTTGCCGGGTCTCTAACGGCCATTTCTAATTAGCGCTAATCCTAGGCATGATGTAGAGACAAATATCTTTCACCGATTTTTGCCTATTTGTGAAATACAACCTTTTAAATGTTGCCCACTCAGCTCTCATGAGTACTGGATGTCGCACATTACGTGTGGGTGATATCGTTAGCTCTCAGGCAATGTTGTAAAACAATTTTTTTCCATGATATTCATCCATAGAGAGGTTTATTTAATCGGTTTTCCAAAGAATTACCCAAAAATATCATTTCCATGGGTCTGCAAAACTCTGAGGAGATCAAAATTTTGCATGTTAAAAATGATCTAGTACCACTAAAACGGCCAAAAACAACTACTTCGCCGGGTCTCAAACGGCCATTTCTAATTAGAACTAATCCTAGACATGATGTAGAGACAAATATCTTATGCCAGTTGAAGCGAACAAAATATATTACAACATTTCAAAAAGGTTGCTCTGGAATTAAAAAATCAACGGGCATTGAAGTTTAGTGAGTTTTTTCCTGCTCACTGGTCGAAGTCAAGCACTCGTTGTTGTGCTCTGAAGCGAGACGGTCGCGCTTCAGCTCACGCCGGATCAGTATTTTTCAACAAATTTTCGGAAAGAAAATCACCAGCATGTGATTCTGCTGGAATCGAGAAAAGTGCTCGCGTCGCGGTGTTCTGGCGGCCGGGTCCCGAGTGATATTAGTGCCAGTGTCATCATAAACAATCAACAATCGTATGGCAGACCGGCCTGTAGTGTGTAAACACAGTGTCAAGTGTAGTTACGTCAACAACGTTTTTCTCGGGTGCGAAAAATGTCTAAAGCGGGGATTGCTCATCGGCCTACCTCGAATTAAACTAGACACGTTGCCAAATAGCCAAATGGAAAATCAAAATCCGTTCGGGAGAAGTTCTCTTCTCCGGAGGTCTCCGCCCCCCCCCCCCCCCCCCCCAGTCGGCAAGGGCGGATGATAACCTCTCTCTTATTGCTACGGAATCAAGCTTGACAGCGGTGGCGTCGGTAGGAGATAAAGAAACAATTATTAATGAAATGTTAAACACCAGCATTGATCCTGTTCTTCAGGCCCCTACCATTCATAAATCAGTTAAAAGTTTTATGACCAAGGCGCAAAACATGGTCAAAACGCTGTCCAGTGACAAAAATGAACTGGTGAATAGAATCAATTCCCTTGAAGCAGAAAATGCGAAAAAAATACAGAAATTACAGGAACAAATTAATGCGATCAGCTCTGCAAATGCAAGCTCTCGATCTAGAGATGCCCATCTACAATCTGCGAAAGAGTTAGTTAAAAATAACTCTCGTAAGCCCTCAGGGCAATCAAAATTAACACAGTTCGCCACTGGGAAACCAGTTACACCAAAACCAGGTACATCTACAACACCTGTTTCTAACCAATTTGCCTTTCTGGAAGACGACGTGGAATCGAATCACGATGCTGATGACTCTGAATCTTCCGACACATGGGTCGACTACAACTCGGATCCCGAATTTAACTCTAAACGGAAAGCTATCCAATCTCAAAGAAGGAAGCGTAAGAGAGCGAGTACTTCAGCTTCAAGTGGCCATACCGATAATCAACAAACCAAACCGGGTGTGAGCGCTCTGGTTAAAGTAAATATACCTAATCATAGTGTATCAAATGCATCTAGTGTTAAGAAAATTTTACCCCCCCCCCCCCCCCTCCCATTAAAGTTATAGGTGTAGACAATTATGTCAATTTTGTAGAAATAATCACACAAAAAATCAGTTAAAAAGGAAGATGTCAGAACTAAAATTATTAATAATGAAGTCTGGCAACTAAATCCGAAAGACGACGCTACGGCGAAAATAATTTTAGAATCCCTCAGAGAAACACATGAGACTAATAATGAATTGCAATACTACACTCACTGCAATAAAAATCTGCGTGATATTAAAGTTATTGTAAGAGGGCTTCAACCTTCAATCGAGGAGCAAGATATTCTTGACGACTTAAAAAATAAAGGTTTTAAACCTAAAAAAGCGACTTGCCTCGTGAAACGCGTCCCACTGTCGGACGCGGAACTTAAAGCTTTGAAAAAATCAGTATCACCTGTGGTTCCAGCTCCATAGACGGCTGATCCTAAGTCAGTGCCTGAGCAAAACTCAGTCTCGGCTATAGAAACAAATTCCGTCGTCAATGATACAACCTCAGACGAAACCTACCCCCCAGAAACAATTGTAGATAAAGATAATGAGCCTCTTTTTATTGCTGACTCTGCTTATGTAAGTAAAACTAAACTGATAAAAATACCGGTCCATCAGGTCGACTTCGACTATACTGATGATATAGAGAAAATCTATAAGATTGTTGGTATTTGTTCTGTGGTTGTAAAAGTAGAACCCATTAAAGTTAGTACTACAAAGATAATACAGTGTCGAAAATGTCAAAATTTCGGACATTCTCAAGCATATTGAGGAGAGCAAGCACGTTGTGTAAAGTGTGCAGCTAAACATTTATCCACAGAATGCCCTTGGGCAAAGCGCATTACGACGGTAAAACTACCAAACCACGTATCTCGGTTTGCGACGTCGCAGACTTCCTGTCATACTTAATTTTTTAAATGAAAAACTACTTAACGTCCAGTCTTGAAAATTTCTGTGATTTTTCCTCTTCGTGCGGAGAAAATTCTGTGAAAATTTCAAGCAATGATATTGATTTGGTCTACTTCAAAAAAATAAAATGCGAGCGTAGATTTTTAAACACCGCAAACGAGATACGTGGTTCGGTAGTTTCACCGTCGATTATCAACCCTAAGTGTGCAAATTGTGGGGCAACAGGTCACCCGGGTAGCTATAGAGGCTGCCCCTTTGCGAAAGCGATGCAAAAAGACAGAGAAAAATCTATTAAAATGAGAAAGGGAAAGATCGATGGGTCTAATTTTCATAACTTCCCAGATAAACCAAATAAAAAGAAAAAAGGGGGTAGAAATCCTCCTAGTGCTATTAAACAAGGAGTTAGCTTCGCCGACGCAGTATCCGGCCCGAAACCCTCTAATCAACAGGAAGAGCTCATAAGTCAACTCTTAATGACCATTGAATCATTAAGGAAGCAACTAGAGGAGATGAGTAAGAGACAGAAAAAATACGAACAGGCTCTTATGAGCCGAGTGTTGAGTTCTCGATAAAATAACTAACAAAAGTGAAAGCATTCTTAATCTTATCGCATGGAATGCGAATGGATTAAAACCTGTTAAACTCTTAGAATTTAGTGAAAAAATGGCAAAATTACGTGTAGATATAGCATTGTTCTCTGAAACCCATTTTGCTAGGGAATCGAGAGGATACTTGAAAGGATATAGATTTTATAATTCACGACATCCTTCTAATAACGCTAGGGGGGGAGCCTCTATTGCTATCAGGGAAAACATTAAACACTCCGTTCTTGAAATTGTAGAAGAAGAACGTTTCCAAGCGGTGATTATTCAAATTGAGTCAGCGCTATATACGCTCCACCGCGTCATCGATGCTCAGTTGACGATTATTCTGGCTTACTTGATAAATTGGGTCCTCGCTTCCTTATCGGGGGGGACTTCAACTGTAAAAACGTCAGATGGGGTTCGAGATTAACTAACCCGAAAGGTGATAATCTTGAAACTGCAGTCAATCTTATCGGAGGTGATTTTATCTCTCCGGGTAAACCCACCTTCTATCCAGGTAATCCATTGAAAGAGCCTGACGTAATTGATTTTTTCATCTTCAATAATCTCAATCTCAATAACAAAACTTCTTGCAATGTGTTAGAGGGAAACAAAGATCATGTGCCGGTTTTCTTATCAATATTTGCTACTCCAGTATTAGTTAAACGCCCACCCTGTCTAATTTCTACTCAAATAGACTGGAAAAAATTTCGAGAATTATTAACTTCCCGTATTAATAACTCGACTTCAATAAACGACTGCTCCACACTTGATAAGGAGGCAGAGTCATTAATTTCGAGCATCGAAGAAGCTGCAAAAGCAAGCACGCCGGTTGCTAGAACTTTTAATAATTTTCATCATAAATGCACTCTTCCTAAGGAAATACTCAGCCTTATTGACCGCAAAAACAAAGCGGGAAGGAGGAGACGGATTACTGACCATAAATCTGATAAAAATCTCTACAATAGACTAAACAAGGCAGTGGAGAAACGTATTAATGAATTTCGCAATGAAAAATTTGTAGCTAATCTCAGCCCAAGCGAAGCTAATGATTAGGTACACCCTTTGGAAAGCGACAAAATCCCTAAAACGTCCTCTCCTAGCTAGCTTCCCAATTAGAAAACCTGACGGTGAATGAGCAAATAATAGCCAGGAAAAAGCCCATACCATTGCCGATCACCTTGAAAAAGTATTTCAACCTAACCCCTGCGAATCTCCAGAGAAGGAATGCGAACTAGAGGAAGAAGTTGGTAATATTAATTTTCTCCCTGCAGAAAAAATCAACAAAATTACGTAAGTATGACGAAATTTTCAAGGAAATTAAATATAAAACAAAGGTCAAGAAAAGTCCAGGTTTTGATCTTATCTCAGCAATTATCCTCAAGCAACTTCCTCCTGCGGCAATCAAAAAGTTAGAAGCACTCTTTAATGCAGCGTTGTCATTGAAATACATCCCTAGTCAATGGAAATTGGCTGAGGTGATTGTTATTTTAAAATCCGGAAAACCTCCTTCAGCCCCTAGTTCGTACCGCTCTATCTCCTTACTTCCCCTGATATGCAAACTTTTCGAGAAGTTATATTTTAAACGTTTACTGGCAATTGTAAATAAGAAAAAGTTACTTCCTAATGAGCAGTTTGGTTTCAGGGCTAAACATAGCACAATAGAACAATTACACCGGATCTCTTCTTACATTGAAAAGGCGCTAGAGGAGAAACAGTTTTGTAATGTAGTTTTCTTGGATGTCGCCCAGGCATTTGACAAAGTCTGGCATTCTAAAAAGGCTTTTAAACTTTCAAAAATCTTGCCTGGGAACCACGTGCAATTAATAATGTCTTATTTAGCAAATAGATCTTTTAGGGTTCGATTTGAAGACTCTTACTCTGAATTTAGGAAAATAAGAGCAGGGGTACCTCAAGGTTCAGTACTCTCCCCCCTAATCTTTAGTCTCTTCACCGCTGACGTGCCTAAACCTAAAAAAGGAAAAATCGGGATCTTTGCTGACGACACGGCCGTTGCGTCCTCTGCGCCCACATATGAGGAAACAGTCACTAACATCCAAGAGTGCCTACACGACATCCAGGATTGGACTGAGCGCGATTGCACGGCGCTTAACGCCACCAAATCAGTTAACGAGGTCTTTACCTTAAGACCATATGTTTATGTCCCTGTGATCCTAAATAAAATTGCTATTCCCCATGCACAAAAGGCTCCTTACCTCGGCCTTACTATGGATTGTAAGTTAAAATGGAAGGAGCATATTCTAAATAAGAAAAAGCAAATTGACTTAAAGCACAGACAGATGCTATGGCTTCTCGGGAAGCGATCTAAATTAAAGCTAAAGAATAAAGTTTTACTTTATAAATCAATGGTAAGGCCAATCTGGGTATACGGCTGCCAGATTTGGGCGTGTGCCGCCAGTTCTAATCTCAAAATTATTGCGACAATTCAAAATAAAATACTCAGACAAATGGCAGGGGCCAGGTGGTACGAGCGAAACATCGATATTAGAGATGAGCTCGGGATCGAAGAGATGGACATGTACATCTCACGTATGTACAATAGATATGAAGAGAAACTGGGCGGTCACCCCAATCCTGAAGCAATAGCGCTTTTGGATTGGGGCTCCGAGACCCGGAGGTTAAAAAGACGAAAACCACATGAGTTGAGCACGGCTCACTTCCGTCGGTGTTAGGCTCGTGCCTCTGGCCCCTACCAGTCTTAGTCGACTGACAGGGCAAAAGCATAGTTAGTAGGAAAATTCTCTAGAATCTAGTTCTAGGAATAATTATAGTTAATATTAGTTAGTTTTTGCTCCCGCTTTTTACAGGATTTTACTTCTATCTCATTTGTTCATCCTTCATTATCATTCTCATTAATGTAATCCATAAAGCGGTGTTTACTTCTATTTTATTATATTAGGCTTAAAGAAAAATTTGTAAAGACTCGTAAGGTCTAGTAATATAAGTTGTAATCCAATATGTGTAATTACAAAAAAAAAAAAAAAAAAAAAAAAAAAAAAAAAAAACTGGTCGAAGTGGTTTGATAGGGGCGACACCCTTTCATTGAATTTTCATATTGCCGTTTCTGAAACTGCACCGGGAGTGGATCCCAAAAACAGCTTGTGCTGACTGGATGCATGGTAGAATCATTTAATGTGACAATACCCCCGCCCCCCCCCCCACTTCAACAAAAATAACCATCAGGAACTATATATTAGTAAAAAAGTAGATCGCTCTTGATGATTAATCATTAAATTATTGTCAAGATTATCTTAGTTCACGCACAGAGCTACATTGTCAAATTATGAATCCCAAGTTGAGTGCAACTTTGCTATTTTACGCATATTTATTGTACATATTATTGTTAACGATAGGGCCGAATTGATTTTAAATTCGTGATCAGCGACCCAAAAAACAACTGAAAGCATATATTGCACACTGGTAAGGGTGATATTCTAATTAATGCCGCCTAGATCGGGCTCAGCAACCAATGTGCGGCGGTCCCCTCCATGATTTCCCTTTGGTCAAAAACTGACGTAGATTCTCCGGAAAAAGCTGAAAGCCCAGGTAATCGACCCTTAGGAATCCGATTTTCAATTACCTGAAGCCCACTTAGCCTCCCTTGAAGGGTAAACGGGGGGGGGGGGGGGGGGACAATTTTCCCCGATTTTTGAAAATGTGCCCCCTCCATTTACCCCCCAAGGGAGGCTAAGTGGACTTCAGGACCATGAAAATCGGATTCTTTGGGATCGATTATCTGGGAAACCATCTTTTTCTGGAGAATCTAAATCAGTTTTTTACCAAAGGGAAATTACGGAGGGGGCCACTGTCCCCCTTTTTAAGCAATTATTTTTGGGCGAAAAGTGGTCCGATTTTGAATTTTTCAGGGTCAATTTCACGTGAAATTTTCCGTCCTTTTCGATTTCAATGCAATTAGTGTGCATACACAATCGAATCGCAAATCTGTCAGAGACCTCGACTTTTTGGGCCGTGACCCCCCCCCCTTTGCCCCCAAGGGGTCGGGGGGGGGGGGGATGAAAATTCGGATTCCTTGGAGTCGATTCCCTTCTCAACCCCACGGTCCCCGACTTCATACAACCTGACTCAACCTAGAAAAAGGCCTGATACGGGTGTTCTGGGACACGTTTAAATGTTTTTCATGTGATGGAGTGCAGTTTTCTATATTCCAACTATTCTTCAACTGCGAAATGGTTTGGAATAGATCCCCAATAAGGGGCTCTACTGGAAATGGTGATACACCTTCATGTCAGAGGAGCGACGAAATTTGCAACCCTTGTTGGATTAGGCGTTAAAGCATGTGAGGAATGAGCCTAGATATCAAAAAATGTCAGAGATGGACCCAGCTACCGTAACATGGCAAACTACAACACGTCTGATGTATTAGTTTGGATCAGGCACTTAAAAAAATTGCCTCTTTAATCTCAAAACAAGTAGCAAAAGCTACCTGCTGAGGGGGCGCCGCCCCCCCCCCCCAGACCCCCCCTTTCAAATTATATATGTGAGACTTTGAGTATCATAGAAGTCGTGCGGCGACATGCCGAATGAAATGCCACAATTAAAATTTTTGGATCAGATGATGAGCTGATAAAAGCCTTACCTAGTAATTTGGGAACATTTCTGACACAGTTTGGTTGCTTTAACTATCACTTTGATTTGCGAAATACAAATCGTTTTCACTTCGTATGTAGTTAAATTTGATTTTGACTGACTTAGTTTCTGATGGATTCAAACTCATAATGTACATTTAGGTTCCAGGGAAAGAAAAGTGCAGATGAGCTACACTTCGCGTGAATATAGATTGATTAAAAATAAATAATCCGAAGAAGTGATGGAATAAATGATAATTGTTTACTAAAGTAAATACTATACCTAGGATTCATAGGAATTTTAAATAAAATCCCACCCATCACTAAAATAACCCATATGTATATACTCGTGGTGCCTGCTCTCGGCTCGATTTCGCCGAATGGAATTCTTTATCATCGCGGTTGTCCTTGTTGCGTGCAGGAGGAAATGAAGGCGCGCTCGCAGTAGCAAGAAGCAGACGCGCCAGGTTGCTTGCGACGCGTGAATGTAGCTTAACCTCCACAGATTAACAAACCGTCGAGCAGCCACGCGAAAAGTCCTATACCTACATAGAGAAAAAAAGGAGGTATTTGCATCTTGAGGTTTGTTTACCCTGTGACGTAGGTCTGTACAACCTGGCCAGCGAAATCCGAAATTCGAACTATGAAAAATTGACCATAATTTCCGATTTTCCGAGGTGTAAAATACACAACTCAGCAGGAGAAAGAAAGAAAAATCGATTCGATATTTCTGGAGATAAATGTATGGATACGGACGATATATCAACGTTGAAATATCGATACAATATTTTGGTCTAAAATATCGATAGTCTGGTGGCGCGGAGCGTCTTTGGGAGGGGAGGGGGAGGGGGGGGGGGTTGGGCGCGTAGACGATAGAATATCGCACCCGAACTGAGCCTTAAGGCTCGAAACGCTGATCAATGTTCCCACAAAAATGACGCGGCGCAACGGCTGCAGCCACGCCGGAGCGTGACTGTAAGAGGAGGAAGGGGGGAGGGAGGGCCCCCTTCGGCCCTGAGCAGACCGACGAAAGTAATAAAAAGCGAGAGTAATAAAAACAAAAAACTCAAGTTTACACGTGCAGAGCTCGAGGCATTGGAGCCAAATTGGTCTGTTTGTTATTTAGGGATAGTGTCCTAGCCTAAGTTTATTTAAAAAACAATTAAATAAGAGGAAGGATTTCAACCCTGAAAAATGTCTCCGGGACCACGACAGCCTGTGACCCTGGGATCGTCAGTTTTGGTGAGCACAGTTACAGAGATGGACCATTTTTTTTAGGGAGCAAACAAATCAAAATTTTGAGCCTTAAGTTGGTCGCAACCATATCCGGAAGTCGTTACAGTGACATTTTTGTGCAATATGCTTCTGTGGAAAGTGCAATACTTAATGAATACTTTTGACAAATCGTGTTTTTTCCGGTTTGCGCTTCAAACGTGATTTATTTGTGGAGTGTAATACGTTCCTTTTTGAATTGAAAAACTCGTCAGATGCATTAGATAATCGAGTACAGCATCTCTCTCTCATTTCTTAACGCAGGGGGCGGCAAATTTTGCATTTTTTTAAAATGTAGGTTTAAAAAAAATCGGATTCAGAAAAAAAAAATTACAAACGAGAAAGCGTCTTTCGGTGACACAAGAGACAGCACCTTTAATTAGTCGAGTTAAGAGAGAAACTAAACACGCAATTTGGCATGGAGCGGTGCAGCAGTGATGATGAGGACTTGAGATAGAAAGGAGAAGCCCTCAGCGCGGCGCACGGTGAATCGAGTCAATGAGAGAGGTCGGAAAAAATTTGGGAACTTAAAACGCTCATAACTCCGTTTATACAAGAATCTAATGTTCTGCAAGCTGTTCCACTGGTTTTCTCGTGATATTTTCTTCCAGTATCACCCCTTGAACTTTAAAATGTGACGAAATAAACATCAACATTTGCAGTTCTTGTCAAAAATTTCATGTCCGACCCCTCTAATTGACTCAATCCACTGTGCGGCGGTCGGCGTGAAACGCATAGCGCCTACAAGACTGTAGGAATACTTCACGCATTGCGCCAAACACAGTGCGGTCAGCGCGGCGCGGCGGCGGAAGTTAAAATTATTAAACCACATTTATGTTTGTTCTTGCATAATTTTTACCTTCATTTCTTACAAATGGAAGGCCTTGTTCACACATATGTAGATAGGTTTACGGAACTTAACTTTCACGCAAAGTTCCGTGCGAACTTTTGCTAGTAGTGAGGGGCATAGTGTCCTTTCTTTTAATTTTTCTTGTTTTGCCGGTTGAAAATGCGGGTGTGATCCCTGCGAAACGTCCCGGGTTTCTTATTATATTTTATGTGTTTCTTTTTATTATTTGCGTCCTTAGTCCCGTTTTAAGTTGTTTCTCTGTTACTGTTTCGGGCCGATTAAGTTGTTTTTTATTGATGTTTCGAAACGAATGAGAAGGGGGCGGCAAAATACAGGTGGCCCATAGGCAGCAAGTAGGTAAATCCGGCCCATGGGCGGCAAGTAGGTAAATCCGGCCCTGTTTTTTAAATGAATTTTGAGTCAAATTTACGTGAGAAATTGATTTACCAAGATTATTTTTCTTAATTAAAATTAACTTTCTTTTTAATACAGTTTTTACGTAAATACATTTGTTCGTAATTTCCAATACTTTTTACGAAATTTTTATGTTAATTTAATTGTTATGTAAATTTGACTTCCTTTTCCGACTTTTTTCTTTTTTCGCGTTTTTCTGTGACTTTTAACAATTTTAGACTTTCTTTCCTTACTCTAGTAAGGATCTAGTCGTCAGAATCTATCCTGAACGACAACTTACATTCATGGAAAATAAAGCTTTAAATGTTCCTGACCATTTTTTACCATCCAAACTCACTAGAACACATTGTACAGGTATATGAAAAATTTGAAGAGCATCGCTGTCAAAAGCTAAGTTCTCCTTCAATTTAGCTCTTTTTGTATGGTCTACAGGTAAGGACAAAACTAACTGTTTTTGCTAAACGCGTACTGTTTTTTATTCATAAAATTTGAAAGTCTCAATGAAAGCAAAGCTATGTCCAATCACAGCTAGGTATTTTTATTTTGAGACTGCACATCCCAACTTCTCCCACTTTTTCAGCCGAACTATTTTTTTTTTTTTGGGCTAGATTTTGGTTGGTGCAGTAATGCTGATGGTTATTTTTACGAGGGCTGTCCCAAAAGAAACCGGACTTTTGTCATAGAAGGCGAACCGAGCGTCGTAATGAAGTTTTCTTGGGCTTGTTTGAAAGCTGATAAGCTACTGAAGATGCTTGTTTTTACAGAATGCAAACATTGGTCTTGGTAAGGAAACTACACGCTTTGGAATAAAGGAAAGTCAAACTCGAGTTGCGATTTTTGTCTTTATTTCAAGAAAAATTTAGATACAACTTTAAAAAAACCCAGGTTTTAAGTTAAAAACTTCGTTGCAATCTTATTCAAATGCTTAAAAATAAGGAAATCAACATTTTAAGCAGCTTACCAAGTCATCACCTATCCCCTTCAAAATACTCGCCAGCTTTGTCGATGCATTTTTGCCACCGTTTCTTCAATTGGGAGAAACACTGTTGGAAATCCTCAGGTTTGAATGATCGCAATTCCTTCAAGGTGTTCTCTTGAATTTCCGGAATGGTTTGAAAACGTCGACCTTTCAAGGTAGATTTAAGTCGTGAAGAAAAAATCACACGGAGCCAGGTCAGGTGAATAGAGGGGATGAGGGAGGACACTCATGGCATTCTTTGCACAAAATTCGCGAATTTGGAGGGATGCTTGGGCAGGTGCATTATCGTGATGCAGAAACCAGGAATTCTCTCTCCAAAGCTCGGGCCTTTTTCTGCGGACATTTTCGCGTAATCGTCTCAGAACACCATTGTAATATTCTCGGTTGACGGTTTCACCTTGAAGGAATTGCGATCATTCAAACCTGCGGATTTTCAACAGTGTTTCTCCCGATTGAAGAAACGGTGGCAAAAATGCATCGACAAAGCTGGCGAATATTTTGAAGGGGATAGGTGATGACTTGGTAAGCTGCTTAAAATGTTGATTTCCTTATTTTTAAGCATTTGAATAAGAGAGCAACGAAGTTTTTAACTTAAAACCTGGTTTTTTTTTTTAAGTTGTATCTAAATTTTTCTTGAAATAAAGACAAAAATCCAAACTCGAGTTTGACTTTCCTTTATTCCAAAGCGTGTAGTTTCCTTACCAAGACCAATGTTTGCATTCTGTAAAAACAAGCATCTTCAGTAGCTTATCAGCTCTCAAACAAGCCCAAGAAAACTTCATTACGACGCTCTGTTCGCCTTCTATGACAAAAGTCCGGTTTCTTTTGGGACAGCCCTCGTAGAAGACTATGATGGTGAAACCTAAATTTTCCAATGATATTTTATCAGCATAGTAAACTCAACCACGACTTCAATCATAAATAATTCCATTTAGCGAAATCAAGCTGAAAGGCACAAGTAAGGGTTCATGAAAGTTGAAGTCATAGCTCAACATTATAGGGTAGGTTCAAGTAACTTTTAACGTGTTTTAGACTTTTTTTCTTACCGTAGACCCTGAAAAACCACTTAAATTCAAGGAAAATAAAGCCTTAAATGTTCATACCCATTTTTAAATGTCAGAACTCACTAGACCACATTATATTCATGATAAATTTGAAGAATATCGCTGTGAAAAGTTGAGTTTTCCGTAGATTTAGCACTTTCCGTATGGTCTTTAAGGTAATGACAAAAAGTGCTAAATTGAAGGAGAACTCAACTTTTGACAGCGATATTCTTTAAATTCATCATGAATATAATGTGGTCTAGTGAGTTCCGACAGTTAAAAAATGGTTATGAACATTGAAAACTTTTAGTTCGATGAATTGAAGTTGTCCCTTAAGGTCCATTAGCTCAAAGGAAAAAAATTCTAAAACTTGTTTGAACCAACCCTATAATATTCTCCCACAGGATTCACTTTCAGACAGTAATAATTAATCAACATAAACATCAACCATTACTGATAAATCATCAAAGATCCTATTGGGCGAAATTCAGCCAAAAAGCACCAGTTTGGAGTCTTGACATTTTGGCCACCATTGGTTGCTTATTTACGCTATTAAACTGTGACTCGATGATAAAGAATGCCATAGGGCGACATTCCGCCGAAAGGCACCTGTGTGGGTTCTTTACATTATGGTCACAGTTGATTGCTAAACGCTACCAAACCATGGCTAAATGATCAGAAATTCCATTTGGCGACACATGTTAACACTCTTTGAACATCTGAGGTATGAGTTCTGGAAATTTTGGCTATACTTGGTTGCTAAACGCTATTTAACAGTAAATGTTCAACAGTGACTTGATGATAAAGAATGCCATAGGGCGACATTCCGCCGAAAGGCACCTGTGTGGGTTCTTTACATTATGGTCACAGTTGATTGCTAAACGCTACCAAACCATGGCTAAATGATCAGAAATTCCATTTGGCGACACATGTTAACACTCTTTGAACATCTGAGGTATGAGTTCTGGAAATGTTGGCTATACTTGGTTGCTAAACGCTATTTAACAGTAAATGTTCAACAGTGACTTGATGATAAAGAATGCCATAGGGCGACATTCCGCCGAAAGGCACCTGTGTGGGTTCTTTACATTATGGTCACAGTTGATTGCTAAACGCTACCAAACCATGGCTAAATGATCAGAAATTCCATTTGGCGACACATGTGAACACTCTTTGAACATCTGAGGTATGAGTTCTGAGAATTTTGGCTATACTTGGTTGCTGAACGCTATTGAACAGTAAATGTTCAACGGTGACTTGATGATAAAGAATGCCATAGGGCGACATTCCGCCGAAAGGCACCTGTGTGGGTTCTTTACATTATGGTCACAGTTGATTGCTAAACGCTACCAAACCATGGCTAAATGGTCAGAAATTCCATTTGGCATAATGGAGATGTTGCATGTGTGAGGAATTTGCGATTTGACTGTTGAATCTTGTGTAAAAAGTCACGAGAAACACGATGGTGCCACTGGTTTTCTCTGAAATCATCTCCCAAGCTCAAAAAAAAGCACTCAAGTTGAGGCCAAAATGGAGGGAATATCCCACCCTACCCTGAGAGTCAAAGCCTAGATCAAGACCTATTCTCCATGCAAAGATAGGGAGCTAATACTTTGACAGGGCTACCAATTTATCTGGGGACTCCAAAACTGAGTACACGGCAACCCTGCGAATGTATTTGCTCCCTATCTTTGCATGGAGAGTTTGTCTTCATGTAGACGTGGACTCTCAGGGTAGGGTGGGATACCCCTCCATTTTGGCCTCAACTTGAGAGGTTTTTTTGAGCATGGAAGATGATTTCAGAGAAAACCAGTGGCACCATTGTGTTCCTCGCGAACTTTTATACAAGAATCAACAGTCAAATTGCAAATTCCTCGCACATGTAACATCTCCATTGGGCCAAAATGCACCGATATCAATACCTCATATGTTACTTGGTTCCTCGAAAATTCTCCTCTTGGACCTAGCCTAAAAGTGTGGACACTTTTTAGCCTCCGGCGAAACCTAGAGTCTATACGGCTTCGCCGCACGACTAAAAAGAAATTTCAGAAAATTTTTAGAGCCATTTCAATGTGCCCCTGCAGGGTTGTCAGCGGTGTGGAAAACCGAGAAAATCGGGGAATTTGTGGAGACCGTGAAAAGTAAGGGAATTCGTGGGAGAAGTCGAGGAATGCCTGACACATCTGCGAATTACTATACATATCACTCATCCTCCAACTGTGTACCCTCCTTGGAGTTTTTAAGGCTTGCATCTTTTAACCAGATACTGAATACCTTTTTCCATAATTGGTTTTAAACATGTAAGGATGAAGAAAACTAAAGGAAATTTTGTCCAAATCAGCGTTTAAGAAAAATAAATAAATATATAAATAATTGGAACTTTCGTTTGAAGCTCTAAGAAAATCAGGGAATTAGAAAAATTTGGAGTTATGGAAAAATGAAAAAAATCAGGGAACTTGAAAATGAAAAAAAATTGGCAACCCTGCAACAGGACATTCTAACCTGCCCTTCACACTTTAGCAGTAGGGTTAGGACGTTTCTTATTTTTAAAAGATGAGAAAATTTAAGTAGTAATTCGCTCAAAATATGCTATGATGTAGCAAAATCAAAAATCATCTTGAAATAAAAGAAGTTGTTCCAAAAACGCCGATTTTACCCCCCCCCCCCTCCCCACCACCTCCTGGATTTGGCCCAAACTTTGCTCAGATGTTGTAAGTACTAAGTGTCCCCGATGCTTTGGAATAATTTCAGTTCCCTCGGATAATTAGGGGGCAGGGGGCAGGGGGGCTAAGTTGCAATTATTTCAAAACTTCAGAAATCGATATCGCGCGAACGGTTTGTTTGTAAGTGTTGCGGTTTGCGTTAAAAAATATTCTCTACAAGAATATAATGCTCTTTGCACGGTTGCGTATTTTATCATATTCATAAATCGAGTTTTTTGATTATTACGGTTCGACTTTTTTTTGTTTTTCGTATCTCCTCTCCAAGCATTCGTTGTTGCGTGAATAAAAGCCGGTTGAGGTGATTTTCCATAAAATTCTGCATCTACCACACTTTATTTGACCTTGGGGAAACGATTCGTTCATGAGTTAAAGCGATTTTTCTACGCATTCCCGGTTACACGCAGGCGGCATATCGGCGGCGCTCCATCCCGCGCGGGCGAGGCAGAGGTTATTTCACCGCTAGGGCCTTGTATTCATGCTCTAGGCTGTAATTATCGTTATTTTCTCCTTCCCTTCCAATAAATACTTTTTTATACTTCGTTATACATGGTGTCCCAGATCACCTCGTACCAGGTCTTTTTCTCGGATGGTTTAGGTAGTATGAAGTTGGGGACCGCGGGGTTGAATAGGGAATTGACCCCAAGGAATCCGAATTTCATGGTCTCAAAACCCCCCATGCGCCCATTGAGGGGTAAAGAGGGGGTCACGATCCCAAAAGTCGGGAGACATTGTGCCTTCCCTTTTTACCCCCAGAGGGACGCTAGGGAGGCTACGTAAAGAGGGGGTCACGATCCCAAAAGTCGGGAGACATCGTGCCTTCCCTTTTTACCCCCAGAGGGACGCTAGGGAGGCTACGGGACCATGAAAATCGGATTCCTTGGGATCGATAACCTAGGAAATCACGTTTCTCCGGAGAATCTACGTCAATTTTTGACCGAAGGGAAATTATGCAGGGGGCCGCTGTCCCCGTCTATTAGAGATCATTTTCGGACGTTAAAAGGTCCGATTTTGGATTCTGAGGCGTCAATTTCACGTGACATTTTTCGTCACTTTTTAATTTTAATGCAATCAAATCGCAATTCTGTAGGGGACCCCGAATTTTGGGATCGTGACCCCCTCTTTACCCCCCCAGGGAGTTTTGGGACCATGAAATTCAGATTCCTTAGGGTCAATTCCCTATTCAACCCCGCGGTCCCTGACTTCGTAATCCCTTAAGCATCCGAGAAAAAGACCTGGTACGGGCGGTCTGGGACACCCCGTATAACGAAGTATAAAAAAGTATTTATTGGAAGGGAAGGAGAAAATATCGATACTTACAGCCTCGAGCATGAATATAAGGTCCTAGCGGTGAAACAACCTCTCCCTCGCCCGTGCGGGATGGAGCGCCGCCGATATGCCGCCCGCGAGTGACCGGGAACGCGTAGAAAAATCGCTTTAACTCAAGAACGAATCGTTTCCCCAAAGTCAAATAAAATGAGGCAGATGCAGAATTTTATGGAGAATCACCTCACCCGGTTTTTACCCAGATAAGACAGAAATATTTAGCCAATATTTAAACAATATTGTTTGGATATTTATGCAAACATTGGGCCAATATTAGTTAAATATTGAGACTATGTTAAAAGTTTACACTATATTTCCTTTTGGCATAAATAGTGTGCCAATACTTTGAAATACTATGAAATACTGTGAAAATATTTTTATAATATTTTGGGTTAACATATTATTTTTAAAAATACTAAGTAAAGATTCTTTAAATATTTTTTAAAAAAATAATTTTGATTAAAATATTATCAAAATATTGTCAGTGTTGTGTAAATATTGCGACAATACTGACAATATTTGCCCAATTTGTAAAAATATTATGTCTTATCTGGGTATTCACGCAGCAACGATTGCTTGGAGAGGAGAGACGAAAAACAAAAAAAGTCGAATCGTCAAAATTGAAAAACTCGATTTATGACTACGATAAATTACGCAACCGTGCAAACAGCATTAATATTCTTGTAGAGACTATTTTTTTAACGTTTTAAGCGTCCAGCCCACCTACAAACTGGGGGCCTCAAAGAGGCTCATCGATGGAACTGTTGACTGTTGCCTTTCAAAGATCGTAGGGCGTAGGGCCGACGATCTTTGAGGGTAACCGATGTGTTCGGGATACATCACAGATCAGATCTTGAAATTTTCAAGGCATTCCGTGCAGAAATGGCTGAGAAATAGAAGAATTAGTGCCAGTTTGAGAGCCCCAGTTTGTACGTGGGCTGGACGCATTATAGCGCAAACCGCAACACTTACAATCAAACCGTTCGCGAGATATCGATTTTTAAAGTTTTGAAAAAATTGCAACTTAGCCCCTCCGCCCCCGCCCCCCCTAATGAACCGAGGGGACTACAATTTCGCGCAAGCATCGGGGACACTTAGTACAATATCTAAGCAATGTTTGGGCCAAATCCAGGGGGAGGGGGCAAAATCGGCGTTTTTGGAACAACCTCTTTGAGGTCTTTGAAGTGTCCTAAAGCTCGCAGGACTTAAAATGGGTAAATCGGCAAAAGTATAGTCGTTTCCTCATAGAAATTGCCCACTTACAGCACCATGGTCCAAAATTTTGTCCGTTTAGCCGGAAGGCCGGAGACGGCCAATTGGACGTATTTCTATCAAATGGAACTATGTTCATTATGACTGGAACCCTGTTATGCACATACTCTTGTGGGTCTCAGGGCTCATGTCTTAATGCACATAGTTCCATTTAGCAGAAATACATCCAACTGATGTGCACAAACCACCCTCCGGCGCGCCCCTTTCACCGCGCAGTGAACTTTATCCTCCTACTGCCAACATAGGGTTACGAATAGTCCATTCCAGCTGGGTATCGACGAATTATGGACGGAAATGTCGACCATTTTGCCGTATTTCTGAGCATTTGGCTTGAAACTGTCATTTATGGGGAAGAGGAAAATCTGCCTGTAGGGCGGAGTCCATGGATTTGGCTCCCTTTAGCACTGCCTACCAAATTTTGCTGCCTATTCCTGATAAATTGCAGCTTTCATGTATAGCTGCTCTTTCTTTTTTCAAATGAAATGGACGAATCTTCGTTGCTTGGGGGGGGGGGGGGGGAGGGGATCCAAAACTATTGTTGATGAGTTGCCATCAACATTTTTAGGACACGGGGTGGTTGGAAATTTCTTGTTTGTGTTTCCTTCTCATTTTTTTCTTCAGTCCTCTAGTACCTAGAACCAGCGGGTCTGCGTCATATTTTTTTTTTTTTCTTGTCGAATCCTACTCTCAAAAACAAACAAAGAAGAAGAGGAGAGAGTTCATATCTCCAGTTTTTACAACAATCAAGGAAAATCAAATCAAATCTACATTGAAAATAAAATGTAATTGCATATCTAAGTAGATACCTACAATGCAAGGTAGCAGAGATCAAAGGGAATTTTTTTTTTCTTTCCGATTTTTAAGAGAACAAACACATCACCATCTGCTGGTAAAAAAATAAGTGAGTCATACAGATAACACTTTAAATTTCAACACACATAAAACATAACTGGTTTCTTATCAAAATAAATTTCTTTGAGAAAGGAATGATTACAGAATTTTATAACATCTGTAAGACTGCTTGCAAATCTTCTTAGAAAGAATAGAACAAAAAATGCTGGTTGTCACAGACCTCAAAAGTCTTTCAGCTTCTCAAAGTTCTCAGAACTTCTAGCTCGGTAAAAGAGATTGCAATAGGATTAGAGTGAGATTGAATGACATTATTGGTTGGTTGGATAACACCATTGCATCTGATTTTGATACCTTTCAGCAAAACTGAAAAGATAGGAATCTTTCAGCAATGGATAAATGGATCTTCCAAAGGATAAAAATCTTTCAGCCTCAGTTTAATGAATTCTACTTTGAGCCAGGATACTTAAAATATCAATCTACATAGAGCGTTTTTTGCAGAGGAAACTAGAAACAGAATGCGACTAGGTACACTGCAGTCGTTACTACACACATTAGGTACTGACTTACTTAACTGATGACTTCCCTAGTAGCCAAATACTAGTATCATTTAGCATCAAGTGAATTTGAATACCATATATAATTTTTTAACATTGATTATAAACAGTATTAAATACTTGTGTCTTATATGTATGTATCTATTACTATGTTCTTGTGTTCGCCGCTAGGTTACGCTGCTATATTTTTTCCTAACATCACAAGTTGATGATTTTTACTCCTATTTAGATGCTTTTTCAAAGTGTTTTTGACACTTGAAAGAAAAACAGAATTTTAACCTTGGTTTTAAACATGTTTTTAAATTAAAGCATTCAAATCATCTTGACAAAGCAGGGTTCGGAACCATTGAATCTCATTCAGTGAGGGCTTTTCAGAAGACTTGGGATTATGATAGCTGCAATGAGCCCTATTGGTGTGGCGTTCATGACTTAATATTACAGAATGGTATCTAGCTTCGCTATAAGAAGCGCCACGGGAACGAATCCTTAACAGACATACATATGACCTTGAGGAGTTCGATCATTTTCGTAGGTTGTATGTTTTGGCGCGATGAACGAAAAGTAAAACTTTTCTGATCGCAATCAACACTTTCATAGATATGTTCTATCATATGTACTGACCAAAAAAGTAACTCCGCTGCCCAGATATTTATTGCCGAGGTAACCGAGCTGAGCAGAACAAAGATTACAAACAGGTCGGCCGACTTACAAGAATGATTAACGGAGATTCACAAGAAACAGTGAAGACTTGGTTACCCAAAATCGTCCAAGGTCAACAAATACCATGTTCTAATGAAGATTAATGTGGCGCTTCTTATGGTGAATGAATTATTATTCTATGTGAATATTAATTTAACTCACGAAAAAAGAAGTATTAATAAGACCATTAGGGGTTTGATCATAATGATTCTTTGACAGCCCTGTGAGGAAAGTGGTTCACGAAGGGTAGGTGCTTAATCGCTTTCAGAAGTGTGATTGTCCGTCATAGAAGCATCTGAGATATCCAAACAATGCTTGCTCATTACTGTTCTTCTTTAATCCACCACCGTATCCCTACTTGCCAAGGCTTTTTCAGTTAACTTATTATACATTGTACTTAATAACTAAAAAAAGGACACTTTATAGGATATTTTACACCTATTTTCAGTAACTCAATGCCCCATTCAATAGGTATTTTTTACACATTTTGATAGGTATCCTACTTTGGCTACTAGGAATCATTTCAAGTACTTTAAGTGCAAAATGAAAGTGGCAAACAAAACCAACCTTAACTTGGAAAATAGAGAAATGAGAGATAAAATCATGGGTATACTGTATAAACACACTTATGACTAGAATGAGTGAATGGGTATACCGTATAAACACACATATGACTAGAATGAGTGAATTAACCCTACCTTTCATTTTTTGTCAGAAAATAAATAGTTTTAAAATGTGTTTAGATGTTTAAGGAGATTAAAATAAAAGTAGGTGAAAAAAGTTAGATAAAACTGAACTTCCTCAAATTAGTGAGGTTTTAATAAATAACCAGACATTGACTGAGAAATTGGAATTTTTTTCAGGTAATCGGTTTTTAAAAATAGAAACTCAGTATCAGAAACAACATGTGGAAAAATAAATGCAAAAAGTATAAAAATGTGCAGTAAGTATTCCAAAGAAAACACAACAGGTAAAATGCAAAAACAGAGATTCACATTTCTTCTGGAAAATCAACATTTTCTTCAAATTATGCGTCGAAATAATATTGTGAAAAAGAGTTGAGGAAAAAAGGATGTTCGATACAAAAACGAAGGGGTATTCTAAATTTAAATCATACTCTAAAATATAAAACTATAAGCGTAACACATAATGCTGTGCGCATCCGCTGCCCCCTCCACTCCATGGCTCCTGTCCCATTCTCCATACCTCTGGTGCTCATGTAGGGTGGCATTTCCCTTCCCTGCGCATCCTGCACATACTCAGTCTCCTACCCCTCCATGCACAGGACTCTTACTCCATCCCTGCTTTCCCGTCTGTCTTTTTTCCACTTTTGGGCCGGGTAGGTGAAGATTGCATTCAGTACCTTGACCCTTTTCTTTCTTTTCGAAGTTTAGCTTGGTTTTTTCTTTCCTTCATTTTCTTTACTTGGTTTACTTACTCAGTGATTTTGAGAGCATTGTTCTTCATGAGGATTTTTTTTCTTTTTCACACTTCAAATATCCTTGAGGGGATTAATCTCAATTTTTTTCTTTCTCATCATAAAGTATTATTATCTTAAACTTACTCAATGACTATTTAATAATTAATTCATTTCATCAATACCATCAAAACACTTTTGCTATTGAAAACTTGAACATGAAAGATATGAAGCACCTCAGGAGATTGGGCCGCAGCCCCTCAGTTGATAGAATAACAAGAAAATCTTTGAAAAATAGTCAAACCCTGGACAATGCTGCACCCAGTGCCAAATGCCCATTAAAAAATGGCAGGAGTCCTGGTATTTTTGAGTTGAAGAAATTAATTAGTGAATTAGGTGTTCTAACTCTCAAAATATTTTAAACATCAAATGGTAAAAAAAGGTGTTACCAGGAACAATTATTACATTATGGTAAAAAAAAATTAGATAACATCATTAGAGATAAAATTTCAACAATGTCCGACAGTTCGTTCCTTTGCCAGCGAACTTTATAAATTTTCAATCAAAAACAATCATGGAAATTTGACATCCTTGAACGAGTAAAGATTTACTACAACCTTCCCCTTAAAATCAACAACTAAATGATAAACTAAATACTAGGGGTCCGCGAAGCTCCGCATTTGGCGAAGCGAAGCGCGTGGTCGAAAAGAGCGAAGCAAAGCGAAGATTTCACGGTTACAAACGCGGTAATTCCAATTTTCGCGATCTTTCGGAATCGATGCCGAATGCCGACGATTGATGTATAATGTGTCCGCGTAAATCGGTTCTTTGCGCATGCGCTTGCGGCCGCTCCGCGATATTCACATAGAGTACAGTTGAGTCACACTGTACTGGAGCGCCGATGAAGTCAATCCATGAATGGGCCATTCCGAGCCCCTTGTTCTCCGGAAAGTGGGAACTGTTTGGCATCTTTTTTGACACAGCGGCTCATGGGAGAATCGCGGGCTGCAAGTGGTTTTCGGGATTTATTCATTTAAATCAATCATTATTTCCGCGAATTTTGGCAAATCGTGTTCACCAAAGTTATGACAAATTAAAAAATGTACAACATTCCTGGTTTTTATGAAATCAATTTTCATAAGTAGGTATTTTGTACTGAACTCAAACTGTAGGATCATTTCTAACTAATCAAATGTTCATTTTATTTGTTCTTATGAGACTTTTCTACTTTGTGTTCTTGAATAAAAATAATGGGTGGGATTTGAAAGCTTCGCCACAAAAAGCTTTCATTCTGAGTGCCTTTTCGTGTGGTCTCTAGATAGGTTGTGTAGTGCTTGAATGACTGCTTGATTTGGTAGTGGTTGTTTTGGTGTTGCATGATTCAAAACCCGATCCCACCTATAAGTAGTAAGTCTCTCTCGCCTCATTTGTGAGTTAAAGCTTATGAAACCAGATCTCAGCGGTTCGCGCCCTAACAAGCCGAAACGCGAGCAATTTATGAAAATATCAAAGCACAACCCTGACTCCCTGCTACCATCAAACCCCTATCCCACTAATACACGCTTTGCACCATCTAACTTGCTATCTAAACATATCAAGCACAACCCTGACTCTCTGCTACCGTTAAACTCCTATCGTAACAAATGCACGCTCTTGCACTGTCTAAGTTAGCTACTAAATTATTAATTATTTATCTTTTTTTTATTTATTTATTTATTTATTTTTTCTTCTATATTGCTAGTTGCTACTTTTGCTTTATGTTAGTTTCTTACTTGGGTTGCTGCACTGCTTGCGGTCCAAGCCGCCATCCCCTGTTTTTTTTTCTTGCCAAGCTTGTAGTGACTAATAGATGCGCTTTCTCTGTCAGGAGGTTGTTTGCACAGTGGTACTGGGTAAAAGCTTAGAAGCTTCTGGAGTGTACATAAAGTTAAAGGAGGATTTACTGCCTTTAGGCTGAACAAGAACTGAAAGGAAAGTGTGTGTGTTTAGCGGAAAGCGTCAGCAATAATGAGAGAACTAGTATCAGTGACTGCAGGAGGTGTGCACGTCGGAAAAATGCCTGGGGATGGAAGTTGCCTTTTCAGAGCAATACTACATCAAATGGAGACGGTTTGCCTAGAAAGAGTAGCTGAAGGAGGCTTGACTCGTCTAGGAAGCCAAGAAATCAGAGCTCGCATTTTCATTCAAAGGCTAGGCCTTGTCGCTAATTGCTATGATGGATCCGAAACCATTCAGGCCTTTGCCAATTGTTTTGTGCCAAGTTCATATAGTTAATGAAAAAAGCGCGTAATAGAGGTTGCTTGCGTAGTATACCAAGAATGTTTAATCATGTTAAGACAATGAGACATGAATGCATAGTATCCAAGAATGCATCAAGCATGTTACCAATTTTATATAGCACGGGGTGCATGGGTGGAGCCGCGTGTAAACTTGGGCTTGAGGTGGGTTTATCTGGTATAAAGAGACCAAAGCTGTCCAAACAGTCGTACAGGTAACATGCACAAGACATGCAAATGGTTAATGCTGAAAGCGACGCAGCTTCCATTGCTTTCTGACAACAGATCTGGATTGATAAACTTTCCCTCTTGAATCTCCCATGCAGAAGGAAACAGCATTAGCGGTTCTCTGCACCCATTCAATTTCCCTTATCCTAGATTTTGTCCTCTGTGCGTTTCAGCAATACCTAGTCCAACCGTTCCCACTGAAATATAAACATAACGAGCTTTGGCAAACAGCTGGGGCGGTTGGTCTCTATTCTTCTCTTCTCTTCTTAAAATTTTTTGAAAAGTTTAAATCGATGATTTTCAAATTAAATTTACCTTAATTTTGTAGGTTTTGCGATGTTTCAAATTAAAATAGATAAAAAAAAAATTAATAGGAAAATGAAAAAAGTAAAAACATTTTTCATTTTTCATTTTTTCATAATTCCGTGATAATTAAAGTAAAACCGATGACAAATTTAAAAAAAAATCTTAGATCTGCTGGCATCTCAATAAAAATGTATTCTTAAAATTTAGGGGAAAAGGAGGAAAATGTGATGAATGTATTCTTCACGTGTTCAATGAAATTTACCACCGCCGCCGCACGCTGAGTCGCGACTCGCTCGAGTGACCGCCACGAAATTCCGCGGGTTGCATACAGCGTATTTAAAGGGGTTTTTTTGTGTGCTTCGCTTCGCTTTGAAAAACGCCGCTTCGCGGACCCCTACTAAATATGACATATTGTTTATTCTATACCTATGCAGGAACAACTTATGTTTCAGGAAAAATTAAAGAAATCGAACAAATAAATGATTCAACATCTGACAGACGAAAGCCCAAACAAATTGGCCCACTGCCCAAAAATAAGAGAATCATAGACAATTTTTGGGAGGGAACAAAATTAAAGTGGAAAGAACAATACAATGGCTTGCATACGCATAAGCTACTGGTAGTGCACAAGGTCAAAGAGAAGGACCCTCATTACAATGCACAACTTTTCATTGAGGAACCCAACAAAAACTGCAAAATGGATGGTATTCATCGCAGAAAATAATTACAAGTTGATCGGGCAGAGGCTCAAATTTTTCTGATTATGCTTCCCGGCAGTTTCACCTGTTTCATTAAATATGTGCGCATGACCTAATAAATGTGGTAATTACTAGGCTGAAATAATTTAATTTGTTGCGTTATTTTATAAGGTAAACTCAGTCCTTCTGACCTGTAACTGACTCTGTGCAACATCTACTCTTTTGGTTCTCTCAAACCTGGTGCACATGCTCCTTGATCTATCGAACCGATGTACGAGTCATCATAGGATGGGTATGCTTAGACTCCCAACCCATGGAGTGATTGTACCTATACCCGGAAAAGAACTACTCACAAAGGAATTCAATAAAAAAAAACTTTGGAACTTGGTACTTGATTAATTTTGATTTAACCCATTTGCACAGTTTTCACTATAGCATAAATACATCCAACTAAATAAAGGGCTTGTTGTAAACTTTTCCTGGAGCAGAAATACAAGTTGTTTCTTATCGAAAATGGCTCAAAAATAATGATAAGCGCATTGGCAAAGTCTGAAATGGACTCCTATCGAAAATGGCTCAAAAATAACGATGAGGGCATTGGCAAAGTCTGAAATGCACTCCCAACTTCACAATCTGCATGAGTGCTGCATGCGTTTTTTTTAGCTTCCCGCTTCAAAGACAATACTACGGCACAGGTGAAAAATCCGTGAGAGAATTGTTCCATTCAACCCCTGCGCACTAGGAAGCTACACAATTTTCAACGTGGCCGACGCCAATCCACTAAAACGCATCATGTGATGGGCACTAGGTTGCTTTGCAATATTCCACATGGCCGACTCTTCCGCGGAGCACAAGGTCATTCAAGGCGGATCTTTATTTTATTAATGAGCGGAAAATGTGAATGTAAACACGCCCCTTGCTACCCCAGTGGCAGAGGTAACAAAATCGTTTGATTCTTGCAACTAACAGATTGACGTGCAGGTTTCTACTCTTCCACCTAGGGAGCTATCATTGTTGGGACTAGTTGCAATTAAGTTGAAACATGTTTCAACTTTAAAGTATTGCTGGTTGCTTCCCTTTCAATTTTATGGAGTGCAAATATATTGCAAATTGTTGGTACAAAGTTGAAAGAAGTTCCAACTGCTTGCCAGTGCTGCCATGATCTATACTAAAAACGTGAACATTCAAGAATTCTAACGCTGGACAATTTCGGAAAACTTGGCACGCCGTTGAAAATTCAAATTTTTCAGCATTTTGGCAACGTTGGTAAAATTAAGAATTTCCGAGATTTCCCGCATTGATGTGTTTATCAAAACTTTTCAAGAATCTGGTAATATTGGTAAAAATTCACTCTTTTCGATAATTTTGGCACCATTGGTAAAAATTTCTATTCGGTGTTTCACAACGTTGAAAAAATTCATTGTTTCCGAGAATTCTGCCCAGAAGTTGCATATCCCGACTTTTTGAGAATTTTGGCGACGTCCGTTAAATTCGAAACTTTCACGTTATATCAACCCTACTCGAGAATTGTGGGCAAGTTACGGTAAAATTCGCGAAATTTGATAACTTTGACGAAATTTTTTAACATTTCTAACCATCCTGGCAACGTCGAAAAGTTGCAAGATTCATGCAATACAATTGCTGTAACTTGCAACTTTTCTTCCGACTAGATCGCCGAAAATTGGCACTTATCAACCAAAAGTTGACAGAGAATTGCAACTTGGTTTCATCTTTTAACCAATATTGTTTCAACTTCTTGCAACTTTTACATTGAAAAATGCTACTCGGGCAACAGGTGGTTAGAATCTTGTCCCATCACATGGTGAGTTTTAGTGGATTAGCGTCAGCCATGTTGAATATTGTGTAGTATCCTAGTGCACAGGGATTGCATGGAAAAACTTCTCTAACGAAACATTCACCTGTGCTGTAGTATCGTGTTTGGAGCGGGAAGCTCAAAAAAACGCATATTTCTTGCGCAGATTGTGAAGTCAGGAATGCATTTCAGACTTTACCAAGGCGCTCATCATTATTTTGGAGCCATTTTTGATAAAAAACAACTCTTATTCATGCTCTAGCAAAAGTTTACAACAGGCCGATTGGTACTAATTGCGGTAAATTACACTTGCTAAAGATCCTTGACTGATATAAAATAAACAACTGTGATCTATGGGCCCAGAATCATGGTTACGGGGTGATCAATTGATTATTATGTCATTTGGTCCAAAATACATATTCTTCTTGACGAAGTTTGCGGGCTGAAAATAGTTAAAAGTATTTTCACTTCTTCAAACATTGCAACTTCTTTTAAAATATGCAAAATTTCGGATAGTATTCATGATTTCCTGAATAATTTGTGAGGGAAGACCGGAAGTAAGATGAACATACTTGTAGAGGCACGGGGACTTGTCTGCTGTCCAAAGCCTCCCTGAAATATTTGCCTAAAAAATAAACTTGGATCTTCCCTCATCATAGCCTACAGGGGAATGGATAAATAAGTATGAGTTGAAACAAACTTAAAATTTAAAAATTGAATTCAATGAAATGCCATAAAAAATTTGAAAAACACTTCTTATATGAGTCCATTGGAACAGGAAGCTTTGATAAAATTGATGACATTGATATATGAAAAAGATTTGAAAAATTGATAAGATGGTAATATTTTAAGGTAATACTTTCCCGAAATGAATAATGTATGAATAATGAACCAATTACGTATGAGAATGATATTCGAAATAAAACTTTAGCTGGGGGCAGTGTGTGTCCTATCAAGAGTACCCGTCAAGAGGTGTCGATACTTACATAACTTAATTTATGTGTATATACACCATTTGGCTTTTTTGCGGGTTTTAAGGACTTATATATATTGAATAATTTGACAATATTTAGAATTATTCTTTGTAGCACCTGAACTGTTTCTTTAACAAGCAAAAAAAAATAAAAGCAACGCCCAAAACTCAAATTTTGGAAAGCAGGAGCGCCAAGTGGGGGACAGTTTTGACAAAATACATATGAAGTACCAAATAAAGGAGTATTCAGGACAAAGGAGGTTGCAGGGGAAAAATGGGGAGAGGGGGCCTACCCTCTCTTCCCCTCGGAGACACAGCATTCACACATTATTGAGAACCATGAAGCAAGGTTCGCCAAAGACATTTTTAGTTCCAGGGGGGGATAAAAATAATTTAGGTGAATAACAAAAACCATGACTGGATTTACATTGTTGCTAAACTGCTAATCTTGATGTGAGAAAAATTAAATTCCATTGACACGAATACTGAGATATGTCTACAAAATCATGGAGGTACAGCTCATAAGAAAAATCAAACACCAATCCTAACAGGTGCCCCTACAACTGTGGAGCTTCCGTGCCTCCCATTTTGCTTTGGTGAGTTCCATTTTATTTCATTGTGTTTTGCTCATAAATATCCGGAGGGTGAAAGTCTCCATAATAAGTGGAGAAATCAATTACCACACTTACTTAGATGTCCACGAAACAACCTGGGAAACCTGTGAGATCTTTGAAAAACGCGATCACACCCTAATGCCCGTAAAATCATGGGAGACTTCACGGAGCTTAAACATGCTCATACTTTAAAAAAACCACACTCACCAGCGTCTGAAAAACTGCAAGAACACTCCTAGTGCTGCCACGAAGGGCTCAAAAAAAAAAATAGAAGAATTGACTAGTGATGAGCCGGCAAAAGGGCTTTGACTCAATTGAGAGAGGATGCTGATTCTGGGATTCGATTGACATCAATACCATCATCTTCTCCCCAATGATAGGCTGGAGGTCCGTTTGTGAAACAGTATTTTTGCTCAAGGGGAGAGGTTTTCTCAACCCAATAGGTAAGGTAGAAGTTGCACATTTCGTCCATACTTGTTTGTCTAAAAAACACGGGGGAAAAAAAAAAAAAACATTGAATAACATGAAAAGGATCTAATTTATTTTGGTATCTGTTAGAGGAGTGAAGATCAGAATCTCCCATCTTGAAACATCCATTTTTCGAGCGTGAACTTTAATATTTCTTTCTGATAAGATATTTAAAGTTGTGCAGTCATTTGCAAAATTGGATAGATAGGCAATTTCTAGAAAACTTTGGATTCAATGAGCGTTTAATTGGTGAAATGGGATTTGACATTTTTCGTAATATCTCTTTCAAAAAATTGTTACCATAAATATCCAGGTCGACAACTTTCTTCGCAATGTTGTTGCGTTCTTACTGAGTAGAGTTACAGGGTTAAAAATTACTGGAAAATTCCAGAGGACGTCCCCAAAAATTGCTGCAGGAAGGCAAATTTCTCACGTGGGATAAGAACTGGAACGGGAGGGGAGAACCCAAAGGAACCAACAATTGATGGCAAAATTCCAACCTAAACCAATGTTTCCAGTTTTCTCACCACCAGAACCAAAACTAGATCTGAAGTTTCAGGTGTGAGAATCAAAAATAGAGCCAAGTCCATGTCGGTTACCAGAAGTTCTGGCAGATGAGTGTCACTCCATCCACATAGTGCAATACGGAACCGCTTATTCAAACTCATTTTAGAAACAACAAATGTTCTGGTTGTTTCCCTATGCAGATAGAGGATTTTATAGATGAGCGAGAAAGAGAAGTCCCTAGTTGCTAAATGTTTTCCATTTAATGAAAAAAAAAAAAAAAAAAAATTCAAGTGTCGAAAATCTCTACAGGAAGCGATTACATGAAAAACAGTAGCTCAATGATGCTGGAGATCAGTATCAATTCATCAAGACTTGCATCCGCGTTGTGGCTAGAGATGCCTTTGGGGTGCGCGAAAAGATCAGCACTGGATGCAAACCTTACTGGTGGGACAAAGAGATTGAGGAAAAGATCGATGCAAAGAGGCTAACATATTACTCCTCCCTCCAATCAAAGAATAATGAGGATAAAATTGCCTACGAACTTACGGAAGCAAAGGTAGGAAGACGCATTACAAAAAAGAAACATGAGTCTTGTGAAAACAACTGCTCCAGGATTAACACGTGTGAGGGTCATCCCAAAAGTCTTGCACGTTTTGCTCTCATTCCAAAAGTATTAAGGATAACGAACATTCAATTAAACGTGCATATGAGGCATGTTTTCAGCTTTAATTCAAGCCCAAGTTTATTTAAAATCGGATGAACGGGACGCTCAAAGGGTCATTTCTCCCGCGCCGCGCCGCCTTCGATGCGTTTCCCGCCACCTCCAGGCGCACGGTTTCCGTGATAGGTAAGATGTGCGGACGATTTCGGCCGATCTGATATAATCGTATTGAAATCCTTATCAATATTTTTAACCAGGTTGTTAACCCGGGCCTTTTAACGCCCTAACGTTTTAGGCGATCAATGTTGAGTGCAATCAGTGTTCTTTTGACATTTGTGTAAGCTTATTGTGATAAGTGTGTTGTAAAGTTATGGCATTTTCAAAGCCAGAAAACTGTGAAGTTCAGTCAGTAATTCGATTTTCGACTTTGGAATGTGTTAGGCTATGTGACATTATTCCCAGACTTTGAGCAGTTTACAGAGAAATGCGATGAGCGGTGGAAACGTCCAGAGGTTGATCCAATCGTTTCGAGTCAAGAACATAGGTGCACAATGAAATCTGAGATGGCAGGCCACGTGTGATCGATAGTGACTTAGTGCAATGAGTTGAGGCTTTTATCCGCGAAGATTGCCGAATGACAATTAACGAAATGTTCGAATATTTTCCTGTAATTTCTCGATTTGTCTTGCATCAAATCGCTCATAAATGGTTGAATTAAAAAAAATTCGAGCAAGGTGGATTCCGAAAATGCTAGCTTACCGCGTGCCTGGAAGTCGGGAAACGCATCGAAAACGGTGGGGGAGAAATGCCCTCCTAAGCGTCCTGTTCATCTAATTTTTAAAAACCTGGGCTTAAATTACAGCTGAAAGTATGCTTCATAGGCACATTTATTCCGATTTTCTCTAACTTTTATAATTTTGAAATGAGGGCAAAACGCGCAAGACTTTCAGGATTACCATCGTACCTAGGAAGAAGGAAGAGAGCGGAGAGCTGGAAGTTGATAGAGGGCTTGCAAAGGGACATGAAAAAGGAAATTATATTTCTGATAACAATCGGCCAACTGGAGGACCATTTTAAAGAATTAATTTACCCCCCTGTAGTTTTAGTTACCACAAGGTACTTTTACTTACTCCTCGTTGTTACGAGGAGTCAGTATTGACGGAAAAGTCTTGAAGGCTAAAATAGAAGGAAAGAGGGCTCCATGTAATGTGGAATAGAAGAGCAAGCAGGATTCAGGGCTGGTATATTAACTGTCGACTCTTTATTCTGTATCACAAAACTGATATAGAACAAATTGGCCAGAAGACAGGAGCTCCATTTACTTTTTGTTGATCTTCAGAAAGCGTGCGTTCTTTTTTTGTTTTTTTTTTTCAAGCGACCTTTATTGACAAAAGATTACAAAAGCAGTGGACATATAAAAGATGGACAACAGGAAACAGTGAGTAAGAAACAGAAGTAAGTAAAAGAGTTATAAAAGGAGCAGATGAAATTGAATATACAAAATTAGCGAAAAAGGAGAGCGAATCAAGTGACTCCAGGAGTCAAGGTTGCACCGGAATTACCCTGCGGCCTGCGGTATACCGTCGGTGGGGGGTTGGGAGGTTCAGCGTGTGGGGGGACATCATGGATGACTTCTTCTTGATGACGCACTCAACAAAAGAGGAGATAAACGTCAAATTTTGATGGGAAGAAAGGAGGAGTTCCTGTGCAGACAAGAGAATGAAATGTGACCCCAGCTTAGCATTAAGAAGCTCACACTTCGCTAGAAGAAGGGGCAGAGAAAGAAAGTATGCTCCTGAGAGTCTCTAGAACTGCAGCCGGGTAGAGGGCACAGATTATCGTCGAGAATTTTAAACCTATTAAGATAGTCAAAGAAACATCCATGACCGCTAAAAAATTGCGTCATAAAATAATTTGTGCCTCCATGAGGCCTCCGAAGGAAACTCCTAAGGTCTGGGATGAGGGTCTTGAACCATACGTCTGCGCTAGTGTCTTCCTCCAACCTGGACGCCCACCTCTCAAAAATGTTGTCTCTGACTTGAAGCTTGGGCTGGCTACTGTACTACCTGCATCTAGATTCTATGTAAAGATCGGTTGGAGGAATGCCACTGAGAATGTCGAGGACATTATTAGAGACAGTACGGTGGGCAGCACAAATACTTCGTTTAAGGGGCCTACATGCTTTGGTACTAAGATCTCTAGAATTTGCCAATTTAGTTACCTCCGCCCATACGGGCACACCGTAGAAAAGTGAAGAGTATGCTGCTGTCAATATTAGCTTCCTCTTTTTAAAGGAGGGACCCTTGATGTTGGGCAGCAGAGGAATTAATGAGGCGTGGACCCTCGTAGCCTTTTCACAATCCTTAAATACATGATTTTTGAAACCGAGTTTTTTGTCTAGCCAGATGCCAAGATATTTGATTGATGGGGAGGGCTTGATAAGACAATCTAACACGCGTACAGAAATCTTTTTCCATTTCTTCCCGCCCTCCAGAATGCAGGCCTCAGTTTTGCTTGGCTCAAGACTCAGTTTTCTTGGTACCATTTCCTCATTGATTTCGTTAGTCACTATCTTGGTTTTACATCGCAATTCCTTTGCAGTTTCCGCCTCGATTATAACTGAAAGATCATCAGCGTAGCCTAGTTTTTTGCACCTGGTCGTATGGATTTTTTCTATCACCAAATCATAGCAAATGTTGAAAAGAAAAGAGCCAAGAATGGACCCTTGTGGAACCCCAGACGTAACTGGGAAAGAGTGAGCCCCATAGGTAATAATAAGGTCAGCGAGGTAGCTCTGGATTAAATTTACAAGATAAGCTGGGGTGTTTTTTCTTTTCAAAGATGATACGATGTCCAACCAAGACAGTAAATTGAATGCATTCTTAACATCCAAAGTTAAGATTGCTAGTGCCTTCTTTCCTCTGATGTCATACTTCTCGCTGACTATGTCACGCAATTTGTTTATTGCGTCGAGTGTTGAACATCCTGTCCTTAATCCAAATTGTCTTTATGAAAGGGGATCAGTCGATAAAGAAAGTCTAAAGAGGATAAAGGAAGGTCGAATACCTTCCAGAGGCCATTGAGGAGGCAAATGAGTCTATATTTTTTAATGCCAGCTTTCTTGGACTTAGGCAAAAGGAAGAGTATAGGCCTTCTCCATTCTATAGGGAAAGTGCCAGACAATAAATAAATTATTAAACATGTCAGTGCAAGAGGAGATGTTACAGTTAAAAATGACTCAATGATTTCAGGAGGGATTCTGTCTGGCCCCGGGGCTTTTTTGGGCCTAAGCTGCGAGGACCCACGCTTGACTTCCTCGAGCGTAAAAGGAGCAATTTCCTCCTCCACAGTAGCCTGCTGCCAAGTAATGATAGGGTGCAGTGGAAAAAGTTCAGAGACTACTGCCCTGAGTTCGGACTCAAATAGTGACTCATTATCATAGGATTTAGGCGACTTGAACTTATTACGCATTATTTTGTAAGCTCTCCTCCAGCAAGCCACCTCAAGTTCATCCAGGAGATTATCCCAACATCGAGTTTTAGATTTATAAAACGCGTCGTTTAAAAGTTTGCGAGAGTTGGAGAATTCTATAAATTGTCAGTCACTTTCAGCGTTAGAAATGCCTTTCATTTCGTACAGGCGCCTTCGTGCTTGAAGGCATGATTTGGGGAGGTATGCAATTTCCGCTGTCCACCAGTAGGAGGGCTTCTTTTTGGAGGAAGGGTCTTTTCTTGCAAAATTCTTATCCAGGGAGTAAATTAGGATTTCCCGGCAACTCTGCGCTGTGAGGACAGTGGTTGCCGCTAGAACTAAGGTGACAAACCTGGCTATGGTGGAAAGAAAGGACAGGGTTTCGTCTTTAGAGATCCACCAACCAGTAGACACATATGGTTTAGCTGGAAGGGGGGGGGGGGGTATCAGACAACATAGGAAATTTTAACGCGTGGTGGTTGCTGTGATTTTCGTAATGGTTCAAGACCCCAAGCCCAGAAAAAAGGGGCAAGGAAGGGACTGAGCCACAGACTCACCATGGTGATTTTGAGAGGTGGGAACAAAATGATCAGAATCGTTTAAAGTAGTAAGAGAGTTCGCTGTGAACCATTCCAGAAGTGCTTCGCCCCTGGGGTCACTTTTTCTATCCCCCCAAGCAAGAGATCTGCTATTAAAGTCGCTCATGATGACAAGAGGCAGGGTTTGCTGAGCGATGGACATCTCAAGCCTAAAGCGTACGTTAGAGTGTCATTAGGGAAACTCTGGGAAGCCCTGGAAAAATGGAATTTTAGTAAAGGACTGAATGCCATTAAACAGTATTACCGCAGAAGTTGTACAAAAGTCAAATATCAAGGAAAGTTGTCTGGTTGATACAGCCATATTGTTTACTCTATGTTTTGCTGATGATCAGATGGTGATCGTGCAAGATGCAGATGGCACTGGATATATTGTTGAACTGTGTTTCCCACTTAAAAATGTAATACTTTATGTTGGCAACAACAGTAGACGTGGGAGATCAGCCATCGCGTAGGCGTCAGCCCTACTTGGAGCACTTGTATTCATCTTATCTAATATAATGTTGTTCTCCTGAACATGGCCTTACATTTCTTGCGCTAATTCATTTCTTACAACCTATTGACTAGAGTTGGGCTGGGTATCCGGCGATTATCCTGATTACCGGATTATCCAGCCGAATCGGGATATCCGGTTTTTGGACCCGCCGGATAGTGCTTTTACAACTGTGAAAATTTCGAGAAATTTTTGTGATATTTTGGCATTTTTCGGCGCATTTTGAGTAGTCATTGTCATTGTTCAACTTTTTGAAGCTTGTTATGACCGGAATTAAGGACATTACCCGCACATTTACACGATTGCAACGTGATTCAATTCCGAAAGTCTGCGTGTTCCACTTTCAAAGACGAAGATGCAGGTGGAAGAGAAAAAAAAACTATGCCACCAACATGTGCATAAGTTCCCTGTTGGTAACGTTTTTAGTCCGGAAGTAACTCCGCAATTATTGCAATGTCACAGTGCGCAGCTTGCTCTTGCAGCATCAAAGCACTGTTTACCACTTTTGTCTTGTTAAGGCACACTTCGAAAGGGCTGGACACACTTTCAAAGTGAAGCTTCAAAGAGGTGGCTGTTTAGTCAAGTGTTGCGCATCGATGAGGTAATCGATGGCAACACTTGGCTAAACAGCCACCACTATGAAGCTTCACTTTGAACGTGTGTCCAGCTTTTCATGATATCTCTCTTTCTGCACATCAAATTCATCCGGCTCATTACATCATGAAGCCAATGAGAGCCATGCTGCTTATGTGCCAGGTCTTTTTTTAGTATTTGTTTCAGCAGGCCGACTCATAGCGTTTCATTGAAAAATATAAAGGTCGCCGGTGCGAAGGCACAAATATCATGGATGACGGTCTTGATGGTGTAGCACACAGTGTGCCTCTTGTCCCAAGCACGAAATCGAAAGATTTTTCTCGCTCAAATCGGGAGATTTTTCTCACGCAAAAAAGCACTATCCGGATACGGTATAATCCGGCTCCGGCCGGATACATTGGCGAATTATCCGGTATCCGGCTCCAACCGGATACAAAAAATCTTTTCACAAACTCTTCCCAGCCCACTCTCCTTAACTTCTTCTTTTTTAGGAAAAACGAAATCCGACGATCACATCAGAATAGCTTGCAATAATCAGCAAATTACCATCCACAGATTCAACGTGTGATAATCCGGCTGTGCACCTGCACTCAGGAGAGTCCCTGCAAAGATAATCCCAAGCCCCGACCTCTTTATCAACCGTTGATGGCGAGATAATCAACGAGGTCGGATACTTTCTAGACAGACCCTGTAAACCTCCTTCGGGAGCACTATGCGTGCTATTTCAATGTACCTACCTAGTTTCTCTATACCATAGAGACACTGATAAATCTGACAATGAGAGAGATTTGGTAGAATGCTAATAGTCTTCAAATTACAAGGCTACTTACCCAACTTCAACAATTTTATCTCTGGTGTTCTTCATTGTGCAACGGGCGGCCTACAAATAAGGATTACAGTGATTAGTGGAAGAGATAATTCCAAAAGGGGAAAGGCTTTACAAATGAAGTTTTATACAATGGAGCTCTGGCATGTGTGGGAGATTTGCGATCTCAGTACCTTTCCGTACATAAAATTTCGTGAGAAATAACATGGCGCCACTGGTTTGCTGTGAAACGAACTCCAAAGCTCAAAAAAGCTTTCCAGTTGTGACTGAAATGGAGGGAATATTCCTTGCTATCTTGAGAGTCCACCTCTACATCTAGTCAACCTCTCCATGCAAAGTTAGGGAGAAAATACAATAGCAGGGTTGCCATGTTTTCAGTTTTGGAGTCCCCAAACAAAGAAGCAACCCTGTTAATATATTTGCTCACTATTTTGGCATGGAAAGTTTGACTTGACGGAGAGGTGGACTCTTAGAAAAGCGTGGATAATCCTTTCCATTGCGGCCTCAACATTTGAGAGCTTTTTTTGAGTTTTGGAGTTTGTTACAGAGGAATCCACTAGCATCGTCATATTTCTCACAAAATGTTACAAAGGAGTAAGTACTTAAATCGCAAATTCCGGACACATGCAAGAGCTTCATAAAAGATGTAAAATGTGTTAAAGAATGATTTTTGACCAATTCTTGTATAATATCATAAGTCATCATCATTACACCTGCCAGGCTGACTATAAGAGGGCGTATCTCACTAACAAATTATCTCCTCCAGCAAACTGATGTGCTTTGACTTTTAAAAAGGTCAATGTTGCTCTCAGAGGTCTGGTTCCAACACCAATAACGAATTTAGAGCCTTGAAGTAGCCTTTTAACACTATAAGACAAGGCCACTTCAAGGCATACTTTCCTCGTCCCACATCCTGGCTGTATTTCCATCAATACTCAATATTGAAACGGGACGGTACCGGTACATCTAGTGTACGGTCCCATTTTGGTCTTTTTCCACTACGCGCGCGTAGGATTGGCAGCCTTACTGCTCAGCACGTTTTTGCTAGATTTGTTTTGGGTAGCAGCTTGAGGCGAGCTTTCCCGGAGTCGGATTTTTGGGCCCGATATTTGGTCTCAGCCATGGAGCGCCTCGTCCGCTGCTATGAATGTGATCAATCGACATGCTGGAGTCTAACGTTTACGCAAAGAGGCCTACAGTCCTACGCAAGAGTAGCAGAAGTTTGAAGAAGTTTGAAAAAGAAGTCTGTGGTAGAAGTTTGAAGTACTACATTGAAACAGAAGTTTGAGGTAAATTTGTCAGTAGTGTTTCATAGAAGTGCGTTATGATATATTCGTCAATTACCCTGCGAACCAGTGTTGTTGTCATCTTGTTCCTCAGCTCTACTACCCGCCTGAGTAATCACCCCCCTCCCTTACAAATATAAACGATTTTCTGTGAAAAATGAGTCATTTCATAATAGGTATTTCAATACATTACATACATACAGGTATTCAATACTTTATATTTTCAACATTCTGACACAAATATTTTTCTAATAATTTAAACTATGATTCACAATTGAAGGTTGAAATATAATTTTATAAAATTAAGCGCTTACCAATTTGTCTCCATAACGTATGGTGAAATTGTCAGGAGTCTCAACTGGATAAAACATCTGTGGAGTTAAGGGATCCCTTTTCCCAAGTAGGGTCCAAACTTGCTTTCCGTTTTCTTCTCGAATTACATATCCAGAAACAACTTTCCCTACAGTCAAACAAAAGAAGATAGGCTTTTCAGAAATTTAAGAATCAATTTATAAAGCAGATGTTATGATTAGAAAAGATGGTTGTCCTCTTAACATGTTTCTAAAAAAACACTTACGGTCTTGGGAAAAGTTTACTATGTCTAGCATTTTGACACTGCTTGAACCAAGAGAGTTTGGAGCAGGTAGAAAGATCTAAAGAAAAAGAACCAACGGATCAGGCTGACTCTTTCATGGCTGGCTATGCTGCGCTGCAACAAAACGGCAGCACAGTTTACCTCTCCCGCCCCTCTAATACACTGGAAAACGACACATTCTTAGTGAAATGAGCGGTGATTTGTGTAATTAAAATGGTAAGATATCTGTAATAGATTAAATATTTGCATGCTTTATACGTAACGTGAAGCCACTTTCATTTAAATATTTTCTTTTTGGGAGAAAAAGTTCACCTTGATGTTTGTTTAAGGCCCCTCCAGGGTCACATTTCTTCAAACTGTAAATTTTTTAATTATACATTATTTTAACAATAACAAAACACGTTTAATGCAAGAGTTGTGATAGTGTGTTTGATTGGGAATCAAGGGAGGATATTTACCTTAAATGTTGCTGTGTTATTCACTTCAAATTCATGTTAACATTGTCAAAAAAGCGTATGATGAGAAAGCTGCACAGAGTTGACAGCTGCTTTCACAGTTAAAAGCACAGTTCTTAGTAAAACTAGATGGGTGCAACATGATAGGGCCCTAGACTGTTAGAGCCCGTCAATTTTACTAAGAGGTGTTTCCAACAACGATGATTTTAGCGCTCGTTGATTTTGGCCCAAGCTTTGCTCCAATGCTGTACAAGGTGCCCCTGATGCCTGGGCAAAATTTCAGCACCCTTGGATAATTAGAGGGGAGGGGACAGGAGGGCAATGTTGTCATTTGGGCAAAACTTTGGGAATCAATATCTCTGAACAGGGAATTATTTTAGCTGTGGACGTTACATTCTATGCCTTAAACTGTCCATAAGTTGGTCTGCTCAGCCCACAAAATTCAAAATTCTTTGAAGACTGAGTAATGTGCCTTGCACTCTTTGGTGCTGCAAATTTTTGTTGAAAAAGATTGTGGACAATGCAAGATACCGGTCAAAGAAGGCCGTTGCGGACGTTACTAAAAAGACCTCTCCTTTTTGTGGACCTTACTTTGACTTCAATTTTTATAGAAACTATTTTATTGCCACTTTTATGGCGTTGCGGACGTTACAAGGTTTTGTTGCGGACGTTACAAGGTTTTGTTGCGGACGTTACAAGGTTTTGTTGCGGACGATACAAGGCTTTGATGCGGACGTTACAAGGATTTGTTGCGGACGTTACAGCCATAGAACTCTGTGCCTAAAATAGGCTGTAACTCTCGCAGTTTATGAATTTATTGAATTAAAAGATAACAGCATGAATCAGGAAAGCCAGTATAGTCACAATGGTCTATGAATTTCACCTTAAATTTAATACGAATATCTGTCAGAAACTTTCCGAAGTAAATATCTGAGGTGATGGTAGAGCCAAGTTTCTATCTTTAAAATACAACCTAAAAATAAATTTAAGCACAAATTATTTGTGAAAATGAACAGAACGGCAAAGTTAAGAGATGTTACGTTCATCAATAGTGTAAAAATGCGCCTTTTAAAAAAGATACAGAGTATTCCCGATCATGTGTATAGTGCTATTTATTTAGTTATTTTAGGTCGAACGAAGTCGGATATGGCAGAAATTAAAAGGCAATTGACCCCCAAGGAATCTGAATTTCACCCTCCCGAGGCCCCTACTGCCCCCATCGGTAGGTAACATGGGGGACCCACCTTCAAAAGTGGGGGTGCCGGTCCCCGTCGAAATCATTCTATCAAACTCAGGCAGTACAAAAAATTTTAAACTAGAAAATCCCCAAAAAATCAAAAACTGACCAAGTGCACTGCCCAGAAAATTTCCTTCGAGTTTTTTACAGCACACGAAAATATTTCATAATAACGTGTTAAAAAATCACGAAAAACTGATTTCGTGGGCATCGATAGATAGCAGCAATTAGCCGCATTCCCGATATAGGCCCCCGCGTGTGCACTATAGTAAGGCTATTACAGTAGGAGGTGCAGGATACACTCAATAACCGTGCAGTCGAAGACGAAGATAGGTTAAAAGTAGTTACGATCAATAATTAATTTGTATTTAAATGCACATCATCAGGAAGAATGTATTAACTATCTCAGAAAACAATAAGGAACGTTTTACCGAAATTAAAGAGCTTGATGCAAAAACGGCTTTTTTCGCCCCCCCTCTGGAAGTTCTTCAGACTTTGTCTATTGATTACTCTCATACTTGAGCGCTTCTTTTCCCAAATTTTCAAACTCCCAAAAAATTTTGGGGGGGAGCTAGAGGGGGTGGAAGTCAAAACCTGTGAACCTCGATATCTCTTGAACAAAAAAAGATATCGAGTTCCGGTTTGGACGAAAAATCGTCTAAAGTTGCATTCCCGATATCACATTTTTAAGTCAACATATGTGCTTTTTTCCAGTTTTTAGGTCCAGAAAATTTCTTTTAAACGAAGAATTTACAAAGATCTCAATTTTTTATTTGAACCAAAACCAGTTTTTTAAATTGTTCGTCTTTTCCCGCATCCAACGAGTGGTCCATTAAGCTGGGGAACCAAACGGTTCCGGAGTTATGATCGATTGAAGTTTCCGCTCAACGCGCGCCGACCGATTTTCGCGCGCAAAAAAGTCGGATTTGACTGTTATTAGATCAGATTGAATGTTCAAACTGAGCAAAGTGCTTTATTAGGGAATCTTGAGGGTCGCTGAGTCCAGAAATTACAGATACTTCCAAATAATTTACGTTTTTAAAATTACAGCTCCGTAGCGCTATTTTAGAGGCCCACTGAGCGCCGACCGGCCGCTCAGTGGTCCTGTCCGAAGCTGCAATTTTAAAAACGTGAATTTTTTGGAAGTATCGGTAATTCCTAAACTCAGCGACCCTCAAGATTCCCTAATAAAGCATTTTGCTCAGTTTGAACATTCAATCTGATCTAATAACAGTCAGATCCGACTTTTTGGCGCGCGAAAATCGGTCGGCGCGCGTTGAGCGGAAACTTCAATCGATCATAACTCCGGAACCGTTTGGTTCCCCAGCTTAATGGACCACTCGTTGCATGCGGAAAAAGACGAACAATTTAAAAAACTGGTTTTGGTTCAAATAAAAAATTGAGATCTTTGTAAATTCTTCGTTTAAAAGAAATTTTCTGGACCTAAAAACTGGAAAAAAGCACATATGTTGACTTAAAAATGTGATATCGGGATTTCGACCTTAAGAATCTTAAAGTATGCAATTTTAGACGATTTTTCGTCCAAACCGGAACTTGATATCTTTCTTTGTTCAAGAGATTTCGAGGTTCGCAGGTTTTGACTTCCACCCCCCCTGGCTCCTCCCCCCCAAAATTTTTTGGGAGTCTGAAAATTTGGGAAAAGAAGCGCTCAAGTATGGGAGTAATCAATAGACAAAGTCTGAAGAACTTCCAGAGGGGGGGCGAAAAAAGCCGTTTTTGCATCAAGCTCTTTAAAATTGAGCACACTTTATGAGTGAGAATAAATTGAAACCTAATCAAGTTGCTATAGTGTAGGTACCTGAATTTTTGGTACGAGGTTATCAAACAAGTTACATGTGAGATTAATTCTAGCTAGAGCCGTGTAACGTCCTCTCCGTTGCGGACATTACACTTTTTCGACTTTGTATAACATGATAATTGAAGTGTCTAAATACGTTCTAACACTACTGGAGTAACAATGAAAAACATGTCCTAACGTTCACCAAACACGAACTTCTAAACTGGCTCCTACGTTAAATGGAATTAAGTTTAGTAGCTTTTCTGTTTGGACGTTACATTTTCACATGCCTTCACAAAATGAGGAAAAATATTGCATTCATTTGGACTTTTCTGCTTTTTGAAGGCTGTTTGATATTTTGGAGGAACTTAACTGTAACTCCATGTGGTTTTCAATCATAAAGATGCAACGTGTAATGAATAAAAATTACTTCAAACATAACCTCGAAAATCACTACTCTCGACATGCCTTCAGAATAACTGAAAAATCTTGCGAATCTAGAAACTTGAAATGGAAAGTGATCTCATTTCCTAAAATTGAACATTTTTCCAATACGGTGCACAACATTTTATCATACACCAGTTAAATTGATTTTGCAACCTCGAAGGTCCCGTTTGGAAATAATTCCCCTGGAAGTGTTGTGGTTTGCGCTAAAAAAAGTCAAAAAATAATTCCTACAAGAATATTAGGATGGTTCTTATTTTTCGACTTTTCGAAAATCGAATGTCTGACCCCCACAAAGTTGTCTTTTGGGATTAGATGAACGTACAAAAAATTTCAGCCGGATCGGATCATCCGAAGTGGTGCCGCCGGGGCCGACAAGTCTCTTAGTGGGAACTTCAAATTTGGGACAATTGCGTTATTCTGTCGTTTCGCGAATTTTTTTCTCCCTTTAAAAATGTAGCCATGGTTTTGAAATTTTTTGAGGTAACACACTTTTCAGGGCCTCCTATGAAAAAAATAAAAAAAATTACCTTACCACTTGTAAAATGCCCTTTTCCACCCCCCAAAGGAGCCTCATCGTACGATATCGCAGTTTTCTCGTAACATGCTCCTGGCACGGTTTGACTGATGAACGGTTTAAATTTTTTGACAAAGCAAAAGCAAAATCGCTTCACTCATGAAGAGGGAAGTGTCTACCAAGTCACTAAAGCCAAGAAGAAAAACATTCTGTAGAGCTCCTGGAAAATAAAGTCGACTGAGAGGTATTTTAGGGCTAAAAAGGGCAACTTACCGATGGTTATCACTGTTCCATTACCACAGAAAATTGTGGTTGTTTTAAGTAGTCAAACACAAAAACCGCAGATTTTAGCCGCATGGTAAATTTTGGAGACCTGAAATTACCAATCAGAACCGAAAATTCCTCAAATTTTCCATGAAGCTCTCCAAAAACGACCTGGTTTCTGAGCTGTTGATTCAGCCATCGAACCACATACCATCAGTAAGTTGCCCCTTTCAGCCCTAAAATACCTCTCAGTCGACTTCATTTTCCAGGAGCTCTACAGAATGTTTTTCTTCTTGGCTTTAGTGACTTGGTAGACACTTCCCTCTTCATGAAAGAAGCGATTTTGCTTTTGCTTTGTCAAAAAATTTAAACCGTTCATCAGTCAAACCGTGCCAGGAGCATGTTACGAGAAAACAGCGATATCGTACGATGAGGCTCCTTTGGGGGGTGGAAAAGGGTATTTTATAAGTGGTAAGGTAATTTTTGTCATTTTTTCATAGGAGGCCCCGAAAAGTGTGTTACCTCAAACAATTTCAAAACCGTGGCTACATTTTTAAAGGGAGAAAAAATTCGCGAAATGACAGAATAACGCAATTGTCCCAAATTTGAAGTTCCCACTAAGAGACTTGTCAGCCCCGGCGGCACCACTTCGGATGATCCGATCTGGCTGAAATTTTTTGTACGTTCATCTAAACCCAAAAGACAACTTTGTGGGGGTCAGCCATTCGATTTTCGAAAAGTCGAAAAGTAAGAACCACCCTAAAGAATACATACTGTTTTGATGGTTGTATGATTTATCGTTAATTTGATTCAAATTTTTGGATTTTGACAATTTAACTTTCTCTGTCTATCGCATTTCCTCTCACGCAAATAGTTGCTATGTAAACGGAGACTTAGCAGGGTGACTCTCCATGAAATTCTGCATCTACCACACTTGACCTTACCTAACAGAAATGAGTTGCTCCTGAGTTACAGCAATTTTTGTGCGTGCAACCAGTCTGTGACTAATTCAGGCAAGGTGGAATTAGGGCCTGCAGTAAAAGACCATAGAACAATCTTTGAAGGGTGTTTCTCATGTGTTTTTTGGTGCTGAATTAAAATTTAAACTTCATGTAAAACAGTTATCTCTCAAAAGTTGCAAAATAGCACAAAAAACTGATTCTAAGCAGTTCCCGCACGATTTTGTGATTTATTGAACAAGATTTGGGGACGTGATGAGCTAAAGGAACGTAGGCATCTATTATTAACCTAGGCATTTTCAACATCAAATAGACTGCAGAAGTTGTCAAATTGTGCAAAAGAAGGCTAAGATGTGCCTATTGTACGATTTGGGACCTTTTCTGGTGTTGAAACAAAGTCTAAAATCGAATTTGGCATCAAAAAGTAGGATAAATACTCTTTGCTAAAAACAATCCATACTTCCTAGGACCAAAATTGCAATTTGTCTTGCAATTAGGGTCAAAATCGGCGTTTTCGGAACTAACTATTTAGAAAAATCATCTATTCTAAGAATGACTGGAGAAAACTATCTCAATGTTTTTTTGATTTCGGAAAAAATGCAAGGTTGCTCCACCCTAAGGCACAGGACCGCAGCACTGAGTGGACACTTTAAACAAATTAGGGCTTACTTTCTCACCAAGAGGCAACTTATCCCCCTTCCCATCTTCGGATTTCAGCAAATTTGTAGTGTGCATCATTCCATGATCCTTGCCTTCTTGTATCCACCACAACCCGACTACATTTCTTTCATTGGACGTGTCTGGGTCATTATTGTCGAAAAAGTTTATAATTAAAAATTTAGCACTTCTGAAAACCATCATAAAAAACGTATGTACTTGCCTAACTGATGGGTATGAGTTCTGTATGCAACAGGGTGCAAGACTTTGTGTTCTTCAATGTTACAAGAGGCCTCCATGTGCTCAATCCTTTTGGGATGTATCTGCCCACCAGTTCCCAAGAGAATAACAGCAGCAGTTCGTGGTAACCTTAAAAAGAAGGAATGGAAAGTTGAGAGTCTTTCAAATTAAAACGTTTTGAATAAAAAAAGGGACTGATTAGTAGGGTGGGTTGAATTGCGGAGCACTTAAACAATTTTTTTAAAATATTTTAGAGTTTTTAAGATGCAAGTATACTATAATTTAATCAAAGAAAAGGATTTCTTGCACAGAGAAACTTGGTTCATGGACCCAGACTCCTACAAAAACCATTTATACTTGTTGACTTACTGCTCTTACTCCGGAAAATGATGATAAATCTTTAAATTTGTCTCTTTGATATTTTGTCCCTTTGCAGGCAGTATTTAGCATACATTCTTGGTGAGTTAAAGTCACCTTAAGTTCTTGTTCCCTGTCAAAGAAGGCGCAAAAAGATACTGCTTACAAAAAAGGACCAAAGCATATAACAGAACATTCTGAGAGGCGCATAACCGCAATAACTTTGAGTGGAAAATTGGATCCACCTTTGAGCCATTTGCAACCACTGTCCAGTATACTCATCATTGTCGTCCCGGGACAGCTGTGCAATTGTGCATTGACACGTTGACTCACAAACGGCTGCCAGCATGTGCTAGGCAATCTTTTTTATTGTATTTCTCTGATTTTTTGATAAATAGCGTCATGAGTATTGTTCTAAATATTATTCAAGAGTGTTCTGTTGCCAACCCGAAAAACCTTAATGGGTTTTTTTTTAAAATTAGTTTGGTTTGGTCAAGGATGAATTCTATGGAACAGGGTGGCTTTAACTAATAGGCGCTATGTTGCCAAAACGCTATAACCTCAAAAAGTCCATTTGGGATGACCCTCAAAGTGTACCTGGAGTGCACTTTCGAGGAGCAAAGATTTACCGCCGGATGCGCTGCTGTCGAATGTACCATTAATATCTGTGCTGTTGAATTCCGCCAGTGGACAGGAGGTCAGCACACTTGCTTTCTGTTTTGGTTGTTGCAGAATTGAATCCATAATTGTTTTCATCATAATTTTGTTTCAAGTTTCGGATTATATTCTTTGATTTTTATTTCCAGACCTTTCCTTCCTCTGATATTTCCTGCTATATTGTCGACTTATGAGCTTTTATAGGCTAATTTAAGAATACATAAGAGACTTTAAGATTGCATCTCAGCCTTGAGTTACATCCCGATTTGGTGGGTCTCCCTGATTTAGCTTGAATAGCAGGGCGCGGACAGCGAAAAAAATGCAAATGGCTTAATATTTAGAGAAGAATACACTTACGGTTCTTCAGTGTAATGCAAAATTAACCCCGATCGATCAGATTCTCCATCTATAAAATTAGATCATAGCACAGTTCAGTATTGATAATTAATGACACATGGAAATTAAAAACATCCTAGGTACCATTTCCTTTGAAGTAAAATTATAAATGCAAAAGATTTAAACTTTGATCTTTTTACATGAACCTGCTTTTGTGCATCAATACCAAATTTCCAATTGTTCCTCACCAAAAATGTCCGATTTCATTGTGAAATGCCCAATTTTACGCCAAAATATGCAATTTATCTCCCTTTTTCAATAGTGGGCGAGCAGAGGAAGAGGAAAAAAGCAGGGTTGTCACTAACATGTGGGTTTCTCATGATTTGAAAGTTTACCAAGGAAGATTAGTTTACAGACCTGTTAAAAACGGCAGTGAGTCCTGGTGGCAATCACCTCCAAACACCAAGTTATTTCAACTTTCAACCAATTTGACACATTTTTAAGTAAGGCAAAAAGTTATAAAAATTTCAGAAAAAGCTACATGCTTAGAGTGGGGAAGCAAAAGGCCAATCAGGGGAAATGCATCTATTTGGCTATGAAATTAACGCAACTGAAAAACACATGGTGATTGCATTTTAATACTCATCTCATCAAACTTTTTTTTTTTTTTTCTTTAAAAAGTTTTATTTATTGTAACTTCCAATTAGAGGAAATGTATACAATTATCATAAGTTAGAAATAATGTATGGTAAAGCAGTGACTGGTTAATTGCTTATTATCATAAAATTAAAGAAACTAAACCTAAGACTTAATTAAGATTAAAAGGACATTCGTAAAAATCAAATGGGTGAGATGAGTGAAGATCTGATCTAGTGAGAAGATTATCTTTAAAGATGAGAAATAAGTTATGCAAGTTGTTTAAAAATCGGAATCAGCGTTAGTGACAAGCTCCCAAGGCTTTTTCCTCTTCAGTCTCCGAATTACTTTAGTATTATTTAAAAGTTCAATTGCAGTTTTGTTTGGATGACGATGTAGCCTGTCTTCGTATCTTTGCGAAATTATTTGAATATATTTATAAATAGATTCTATCCCTAAGTCTCTATACCGGGTGTCCGTAAAGTAACTGAAAAGTGGGTATAATTTTTGAACAAAAAAAGATAGAAGGTCGCGGTTTGTGGCATTCTTCATCATTCGAAAAGGGAAATTTTTCGATGGGGGGTTTTTCTTGGTGGACCCCCCTGGGGGGCCCCAGCGGGGGTCAACTTTAAAAATTCAAAAAGCAACCCCAATTTTTTCAGACATGGTTAAAAAGAACTTAAAAAGACAAGAATAATGACGCAAATAAAATTAAAATCGGTTCACTCGTTCAAAAGTTACAGCCGGTCAAAATTTTAAATTGACCACTTTTCAAAAAATCGCCCTTGAGCTCCAAATGATCGAAAAACAAAAACAATCCAGGAATGAAAAGTTTAATAAGTGCCTTACAGGAAAAGGAAAAACAACTGACATTGTCACAAGTTTGGATGGCATTGTTTCAAAATAAAATTTCGGGAGATTCAACAGGGCGGCAAATTTGAGGAAACGCAAAAAATGAAAATTCCAGAAACTGTTATCTTTCAAATACCCTCTAGTATAAGGAAATCAAACGTATCAACTTTTATTCCTTTACTTGGCCAAGTAAGAGCATTAATTTGCTGACTATAAAGTTGGCTTTATTCTCCTTTTATCGTTAAATTTGAGGAGGAGGACCTTGAACATTTCTAAAGCATCCCAAAGGAGGAGAGCTTTTTCACATCAGCTTCATTTCTTGACAGCACAATTAATCCTGTTATGTCACATACTCCAACGATTGAAGGCGCCCCGCTTGACAACTTTATAGTCAGCAAATTATTGCTCTTACTTGGCCAAATAAAGGAATAAAAGTTGATACGTTTGATTTCCTTATACTAGAGGGTATTTGAAAGATAACAGTTTCTGGAATTTTCATTTTTTGCGTTTCCTCAAATTTGCCGCCCTGTTGAATTTTCCGAAATTTTATTTTGAAACAATGCCATCCAAACTTGTGACAACGTCAGTTGTTTTTCCTTTTCCTATAAGGCACTTACCAAACTTTTCATTCCTGGATTGTTTTTGTTTTTTCGATCATTTGGAGCTCAAGGGCGATTTTTTGAAAAGTGGTCAATTTAAAATTTTGACCGGCTGTAACTTTTGAACGAGTGAACCGATTTTAATTTTATTTGCGTCATTTTTCTTGTCTTTATAAGTTCTTTTTAACGTCTGAAAAAATTGGGGTTGCTATTTGAATTTTTAAAGTTGACCCCCGCTGAGGCCTCCCAGGGGGGTCCACCAAGAAAAACCCCCCCATCGAAAAATTTCCCTTTTCGAATGATGAAAAATGCCACAAACCGCGACCTTCTATCTTTTTTTGTTCAAAAATTATACCCACTTTTCAGTTACTTTACGGACCCCGGTAGATGTCCTTATTAGTCTCATACCTTTGGGCACCACTCAATTTCCTTAATATTTTAGACTGCAGCGATTGCAATGATTTTGAACTAGTTTTGGGGGCACAGTCCCAATCATCAAACTGAAAGACAGGTCTTCTGAGGTTGAAAAAGAAAAAGATTCCCAAAGAGTCCTGGGAAATAATGTAAAACAGTTGCTTCAACCTATAGACCGTGGGCCAGCAAGGGGTAACCCTTCCCCCCTCCCCCCCCCCCCCCCGTGGGAATTTTGAAGATGGTGATTTTCTTGAAGCTCTCAACTTGTAGAATAAGATTTTTCTTGTTTACGCGAATTTTATCCTAGTGGGGGGTGGGAGTAGGCCCCCCCTAAACCCCCCAAAATTGCTCAGAATTCCGACTTTTCCGCGAATTTTCCCATTTTTCTCGAAAAGCCTCGATTTTAGGGCAAAACTCCACATAACCATTCTGAAAGCTCGTGAAATTTTGGTGTAGAAAAGCTATGTTTGGCTTTGACCAGGACCCACGGGTCCCCAAAATGAGGGGGGGCTTAAAATGTCAAAATATCTCAGATTTCCGCGAAAATGACCGTTTCGCCGCGATTTCTCGCCAATAACGCGAAGAAGGTTGGTATTATCGTAAAATTGTTTACCCCTAAAATAAAAGAGCATTAATTTTTCATTCGAAAGGCGGCCTAACCCCTCGTGGGGGGGGAGGGGGGCCCCCCAGCAGTACCCACCCTATAAAAACCGTCAAGATCGGCCGCTTCCTTGAGGTAGCGTTATGCGCAAAAATGGGCGATAAAATGAAAACAAGTAGCGTTTGTTCTGAGAGAACATCAATGTGGATTCTTGTGGGGGGTGACAGGGGGGGAGGGAGGTACATTCTCCTCCCTCCCCCTTCCCAAAAAAAAATCACGAAAAACGTTAATTAAACGCGAAAATTCCACTATATAAGACGACTTTCAGGGCCTGTCATTGACACGCTTACACTAACATAATTTAACGAGGGGGGAGGGGAGAGGGGTTTACCCTCCTCCCTCCTCTTCCACCTCCCTTCCCCTCCCCCAAAAAAATAATCACGAAAAAATTTAAATAAACGCGAAAATTCCATACTCTAAAAGGCTACTTTCAGGGCGTGTCATTGTCACGCTCACACTAATATAATTAAATGAGGGGAGGGAGGGAGGTGTTAGACATCTTAGGCTCCCCAGCCAACATTACAAAAGGGTGGGGGAGGGGTAAATCATGGACGTTACTTACTTAATAATAGGAGGGATGGGGAAACCTAGCTGCAGTAGGAGAATTTTAAGATTTGAGGGGATACGTAATTAAATCAGGGAACGTAGAGATACTGCAATCAGAGTTCACTGCAGTATCCGTCTGTGACCAAATGAATGATTGAATACTTCGGCAAACGATCCAATACACTTTGAGCCTATTCTCCAAACGTTTCAAAAATGTCAACATAAGCTTAAGAATGTACATTTCCGTCAATTATGAATAAACTCCCCTCAGTTTCAGTCATTTCCAAAAAATAAAACAGTATCCCTCCGTTCCCTGATTTAATTACGTATCCCTTCAAATCTTAAAATTCTCTTACTGCAGCTAGGTTTCCCCGTCCCTCCTATTACCCAGTAAGTAACGTTTATGAATTACCCCTCCCCTACCCTTTTGTAATGTTGGCTGGGGAGCCTAAGATGTCTAACACCTCCCCCCCCCCTCATTAAATTATATTAGTGTGAGCATGACAATGACACGCCCTGAAAGTCGCCTTATAGAGTATGGAATTTTCGCGTTTATTTAAATTTTTTCTTGATTATTTTTATTATTTAAGGGTTTACCCTTCTCCCTCTTCTTCCACCCTTCTCCCCCTCCTCCAAAAAAATAATCACGAAAAAATTTAAATAAACGCGAAAATTCCATACTCTATAAGGCGACTTTCAGGGCGTGTCATTGTCATGCTCACACTAATATAATTTAATGAGGGGGGGGGGGAGGTGTTAGACATCTTAGGCTCCCCAGCCAACATTACAAAAGGGTAGGGGAGGGGTAATTCATAAACGTTACTTACTGGGTAATAGGAGGGACGGGGAAACCTAGCTGCAGTAAGAGAATTTTAAGATTTGAAGGGATACGTAATTAAATCAGGGAACGGAGGGATACTGTTTTATTTTTTGGAAATGACTGAAACTGAGGGGAGTTTATTCATAATTGACGGAAATGTACATTCTTAAGCTTATGTTGACATTTTTGAAACGTTTGGAGAATAGGCTCAAAGTGTATTGGATCGTTTGCCTAAGTATTCAATCATTCATTTGGTCACAGACAGAAACTGCAGTGATAAATTTATCAAAAACATTCAGCGATTATGGGGGGGATTAAGGGATTCTTTTTCACGAAAGGACCCCCAAACAAAATACCCCGTGGTTTGAAAAGTAATTTAGGCAAGTGTTAAAACAAGAACCAACTTATCGATCTATTCTTAACTGAATGGAACCGAAAAGTCGTCTTATAAAGTGGAATTTTCGCGTTTAATTAACGTTTTTCGTGATTATTTTTTTGGGGGAGGGGGAGGGGGGGGGAAGAGAATGTACCTCCCTCCCCCCCTGTCATCCCCCACAAGAATCCACATTGATGTTCTCTCAGAACAAACGCTACTTGTTTTCATTTTATCGCCCATTTTTGCGCATAACGCTACCTCAAGGAAGCGGCCGATCTTGACGGTTTTTATAGGGTGGGTACTGCTGGGGGGCCCCCCTCCCACCCACGAGAGGTTAGGCCGCCTCTCGAATGAAAAATTAATGCTCTTTTATTTTAGGGGTAAACAATTTTACGATAATACCAACCTTCTTCGCGTTATTGGCGAGAAATCGCGGCGAAACGGTCATTTTCGCGGAAATCTGAGATATTTTATCATTTTAAGCCCCCCCCCCCCCCCCCCATTTTGGGGACCCGTGGGTCCTGGTCAAAGCCAAACAAAACTTTTCTAAACCAAAATTTCACGAGCTTTCAGAGGGGTTATTTGGAGTTTTGCCCTAAAATCGAGCCTTTTCGAGAAAAATGGGAAAATTCGCGGAAAAGTCGGAATTCTGAGCAATTTTGGGGGGTTTAAGGGGGGCCTACTCCCCCCCCCCCCCACTAGGATAAAATTCGCGTAAACAAGAAAAATCTTATTCTACAAGTTGAGAGCTTCAAGAAAATCACCATCTTCAAAATTCCCACGGGGGTGGGAGGGGGGGGGGGTAGGGAGGGTTACCCCTTGCTGGCCCAGGACCTACTAGAGGAACTACATTTGACCCTTAACACTGTTGCAAAAAATACTCCAATACGGATAAATTAGTATATTTTTCATTTTATGTTTGTGTAATATTGAAAACAGATTGAAGGGTCGAGCATGTCTTGTGGACTATAACAAGCACTGTCTGTTTCTTCCTAACAAATACCTAGTGAGGCAGAGTTATTTTTTTAACTTCAGAAAACTATTTTTGAGTTTCAAGAGGAAAGCTGCTAAATGCAATCATTTTGGTATGCATTGCTTCACGAAACTGGCTAAGTCATTGCATTCGTTTTGCCTCCTAGAAGGTATTACATACTTGAAATTAAATCGACAAAATCCTTTTAACTTCACAAAACTCTATCATATGGTAATGCAATATTTTGCTGTAAGCTCTTGTTACACAGACAACTCCATTACTTCTTTCATCAGTTTCTAGGAAGTTCCAAACTTTGGAAATAAGCGGGACATTACCTAACTGACTGTATCTGATCTAAAGAACAGTCATCACAAGAAAAAATTGAGAATCATTTTGCCTGTGCCTATCTATACGTCTATCCCTATCCTTATGCCTCCATACTTAATGCTCTATTTTTGAAAACTTAAAACTAAAACTTGAGGGAAAGCACAGAATCGACAAATTCCCTACAATCAAAGAAGCATTATCTGATGGATGGATTTAATACTTTTTAACAAAGCAAAATTATTATAAAAATTGCAACAGTTGAAAGCCTCACAATAAAAAAGAGGAAAACCCGAGCTCAGTGTTTCTTTTGACAGTAAGGGGAAGTTTGAGACAAACCTTTGTATTTGTGAGCGTAGTGTACTTGTAAGATGAGATATTGAATTGGCGAATCCCCTCCGACTAGAAATCCAACTCCTTCTGGCAAATTGAACGGTGGAGCATCTCGTGCCCATGCATAAATAATCTATAACAAAGAAAACTAACGATGAAAAAAACCTTGTAATTTACCTATACCATATCAAAATAAAAAAAAAGAGAACATGATATATGTCTATAATTTTGTTTTTTCTTTCTTGCAAACGATTCAATAATTCGTCGCCTTCACGACGAAGGGGCGTACCATCAAAATTGGACATTTTGAGCTATGCATGGATCCTTCTGCACCTCAAACTCCTTCTTCCATTGAGCCTTCTTTGAAAGCTCAACTCTCAATATTAGTTGAGTTATTACGTAAAAACAAAAAGGTGTACCGTAAGATAGACCTTTTCTGAATTCAGCAAACGTGCGCATCATAAGGCAAACGCGAGGGTTTCGGTGATACGCCGCTTTGCGCGTTTTGATTCAATGATATCAGGGCTGCTAGGCATAATTTTACAGATTCAGTAAGATATTTAAAATCCTGATCTTTTTTCCGTTCTGAGAGCGCAAAAAAAATTCGGATACGTTAATTAGGGACCTAGCAGTGAAGGAGTTGTGTTCTCCAAAATCTTATTTTTCCTCTCCTGAAAAGTAATCAAAATCTTGATACGCACCTTTGTCGTGAAGGCGACGAATTATTCAATTATACAGCTATTACTTCGGAATTACAAGCTTGGTCCCACCTGGTTCACATAGCAAAGATTTGTCACCAGATAAAAGCATAAGTACTTGAGAGGGTTATGATAACTGTATAAAATTACAATTTAAAACTTAGAACTCATTTTTAACAGTTAATTTACCTACCTACTACCTACTTGTAAAACGACACACAAAGAGAGATCCGGAAAAAGGTGGTGGTGGTGGGGGTTTTAGGCAATTTTTTAGTAAGGAGAAAGTAGAAGCAGAATAAAGCATAATAATGTAATACCTCTGAACCAGATTTACAAGGGTTGAACGCCGGTAAACCATCTAAAGTTGATGACATTTCTCCACAGTTCCTAAGGAGAGAAATAAGAAAATGATAGAGAAAGATAAGAAAATTTGATAAAACTCAAAAATGCGAGGGAGAGGGAGGATTGAATCCCAACTGCAATAGTTTGCAATAGTGTGAAAACATTCATTTCGACGGAGTAAATCGGCAATCACATAACTCGTTTGCAGAGTCTGAAAATCTTTGTCTCTGTTATTTATTTAAAGGAGAACAAATTGATATCATTCCTTGAAGTTTTTGCAGAATTTTCGTCGCACAGAGATGAAAAATCATGGCAGTTTTAAAGAATTGCCGTTGAGTAGTCCTCCGTTTAAAAAATAAAGTATGATAGGAAGTCTGCGACGTCGCAAACCAAGTTATGTGAATGCCGACTTACACCGTCGATTTAAATTAGTCCCCGGGGTACGATCCGAAAACAGTAAAAACCCTGCACTGTTTCATTGGAAATTACCACTTTCAAGGATCATTCTTTATTTGGTCATAAGAAGTTCTCTTGGCAAAGGAAGCACTCTGGGGTCCGTGCAGGAACCGGGATGGCGGCCGGTAAAGATGACCGGCGAGCGTTTTTCGGCGTGCCGAAAGTACGTGTCCAATTTTCGTTCATTTGGTCTCATTTTAAAGCTAGAGTAATTCTGAAGAGGTCTAACTCACGGATTTTTTCGCTTAGGGCACACACACATAAATAGTCGATAGGAAAAGTTCAAAAATTTAAAATTACACACAAATTTCAAGATCGAGTAATAATGTAACATGCGAGAATATGGCTTTTTTACCCGGAGTAGCGTTGATGGGAAATTATCTCACATGGGATTTGATACCGAAACCATTTCTAGGCGTTAAATGATGCACCCGCTAAAGCAATTTATGTGAAGCGTTGCGGTACGCGGCGTAATGGTGGCAACTAACGTGCTATGCAAGTCATACGCGCGCTATACATATTTCGACAAATTCTTGTCCGATTTTCATTTTATTGGGCTTGTTAAAAAGCTACGTTTTAAGCTGACTTCTTAAGCTGATATATTTACGGTTTTTTTTTTTTTTTAAATTTCATCCTGATATGCCTCAAATGAATCGAAAATTTTCAAACCAACATTTATGACAACTAATACTTTTTAATTGGGTGATGGGACAAACTTTCCCCCGTGTTTTAAAGAAAGATCATTCTCTGACGTTGAAAATGATACCGTAACCATTTTTGGCAATGATAAATAGATCCATGAGCGCAATTTTAAGCGCACCCCCGTAGCGAACACATTCCGTTGGTAGGCGCTTTGACCCAATTCACCGCGCCTTTTACTACCTAAGTGGCTGCGACCTTAAGTGATTTCACGGATCCTAAAATAGATATTCGATAAATCGCGAATTACGAAGGGTACCTCACTACCTCACCTCCAATAAAACATAATTTTTATACCAGAATTTATTTTTGTATCTCACAGTTTGCATATCCAGAGGGAAAAACGGGCAGAAGTACGGTGCAAATCATCATGAAAGCTATCCTCGACCGGATCCTTGATCGGTCTTTTTTGACCTTACGGTATTTGTTGACAGGTATAGGACACAAATAAGAATGGTTTGAACGCTTAACTTGCCATGATATATAGACAAAACGCTGAAGGTAATTGAGAAAATTATATATACCGTGATAAAACGGGATCCTCAATTTGCTCCAAAGCCTCCCTTCTGAGAAGAGGGGGTTGTCTGGAACTTGACCCTTAAACGACCAAAAGGGGCAACATTACAAAAGAATGACTTAACGCGATTCTACTGAAAGTTTTCGTGAGCGAGAGAAATTCGCCGACCGAGACCGTGTAACTATTATGGTTATAAGATAGGATAGGAAGGGAGGATAGAATTGTAAAAAAATACAGATCTATAACTGCTTGCCCGCAGATTCTCAGAGGAGATAGGAAGACTGTGGCTACAAAAAAAGAAAAGAAAAAAAAAGATAATAGCCCCCTCTTCTCAGAAGGGAGGCTTTGATGAGAAGAAAAAAAGAGAGAGAGGAAGAAAAGGATGATAGACAAGGGCAGACTGGCCAGACCAGTCGAGATACGGACAGACCGTAACTCTTTCCCTTGTCTGACGAAAAATAATGAAACAACCCCTAGGGTTAACAGGGCAGACCAGTCAAGACACGGCTAGACCGTGCCTCTTGCACTAAGGAAAGGTAGATAGACAAAGAGGAGGGTTGAAAGAGCTGATTGGCCGCAACAATCAAGACAAACGGCCAGACCGCGCCTCTTGCTCTATCAGCAGAAAAAAGAATGGAATACGGACGAAACAAAGGTGAAAAATGAGACATGGAGAGCTAATAAAAAAAAAAAAATGACAAAAACAATGAATATTAAAAAAATGAAAACTAGCTTGGTGGAAGTCTAAAAGAATTGTATTGATAAAAAAAATTAAGACCCTTAATCAAAAGGAAAAAACTGAAGAGAAATAACAAAGCATACGGAGAAAAGAAAGGGAAGGGGCTAATTGAAGGAGAAAAAACTAACCATTCAAACGAGATAAAGACTCTTCAGAAAAAGTAAAAATTAAAAAATGAAATAACCGACGTATCCGACTTGACTAACAAAACAACAGAACTAATCTAACTCCGACCACAGCGAAGTCTCTTGCAGATCTGAATTGGCCGTGGCGACCAGGAAGCTATGTTGTCTCTGGAGCGCCTCGGGACAGTGGGGGGAGGGGAGGCTGCAACAGCAGACCGTCTCTGCCGCTAGAAAAACAAGTGTTTTCTAGCGGAAAGAGGACGGGCGCAATCCTGCCTCTCGCTCTGTGCCAAATTGCTACAGAAACTCACTAGTGGATTTACCTGATCACCACAAAACCATGGCCACATTATTGCTTTAATTATCTCAATATACTCGTGGAAAAGATTGAAGGAAAATTGTAAGGATAAAAGATGAAAAAAACAGAAAGACATATAAGTACATAGAACTGCAGCAGCAGGGACGATGCTGCGCAGATGAAGGTAATAAGGTGCACTCTTGGTGCGTCTTAGAAGATGAATTTGAAGTGAGATAGATTGCAACTCCAGTCATACCTCGTTATGACATTTCCAAAGGAGAATGTTGTTTCTAGAGAAGCGTTATTTCCAACACCTCTATGATGAAAAAGGACTCGCCAGGACTGGAAAAACGTCATTCTTAGAGACATTGTAGAAAGAAGTGACAACACAGGGTAAAATTTTTGCTGCTGCATCGGCGTGTTGCACTGCTTCTTTCATTGCAATTTGTTTAGTAAAATGGACCACATGACAGGGTACACATTTAAGCATTATGATAAATGTTTTCTCATCGCAATTTCAAGTAAAACACAATTTAAGCGATAAAAATTATTGGAAGCAACTCCTAGCCAAAACACTAAAGTTTTTTGATGCATCAAGTTAGATTTCCTGCATCATAAAACCATAACGTACTTGATTTAAAACGCACATTAACATTACCATGTTAGTCTCTGCAGTTTAAAATTATGGTATCCTCAATTGCAAGATTCGGCTCAGCTGTTGCAGTTGGTCAATGCTATGAAAAACAGGGGCTAGGGAAGAAACACTGCACAATGAAAAAGCCTGTCAAGTCGGTTGTAGTGCGTGATTTGATTCAAGTGGACTCTGTTTCTTTTGTGAGCAGGAAATTCAAAAATTTCGTGACCAGTGCACTATGGGCCAAATCGTGTCCGTAGCAGCGCGAAATTCAATTTTTTGACATTTTTTCGGTAACAGAGGCATCTTAATCGATGCTCAGATACCTACTGATAACGAAGTTACATCGGAATATCTAAAATATTCATTATATCCGCAGTTCCCATGAGGATAGATATGCAGCATGTGGGATGTGATGGACCCAGATTTCTACAACCTGAGGCGCGCGTTGTATACTCACTTATTTTGCAGTGCACTCGTGAACTTGACACCATTCTTTGCATCCGACTGGTAAACTCCATTGTATGACAAGTATCATCGCTTTTGCGGATCCCAAAAATATTGATTTTTAGCAGCAGGGCATGAGATCAAAGTTGCCCGAAATATAAGCCTTAAAAAATAAATTTTTCAGAATATTGTAGACTGGGAAAGTGTCATTACGGTTTGTTGCACAACTCCAGGTTTTTGAGATGAACTCCAATTTCCGCGAAAATCAGATGTAGAGGTTTAAAGGAACCACTGTACACAGTAAAGCGGTCAATGAAATATTTCAATACAAATTCATGTGTAAAGGATTTTAAAGGTTTCTAATAGCATTTCTCGCTCTTTCGATACTTTAGGGTCGAAGGAGGGAGAGGGGGAGGCCGACCAAAATCAGACAGTCAAAAATTCGTCATGTTCAACAATTTTCTTGAGCTCAGTAAATAATGATGATCTTTTTACATCTGTTCACGGATGCAGCCCAGATAGGACTGGTTTAAACCAATTTGGTGATGAATATGAAAATTCTACCATCACATAGCACCTAAGTTTAGAGTAAGTTGACCGTTGCTGACACCAATATAACAGATGAAATGTCAATTTCACTGTTGAGCTGTAATTTATGCAATCTTGCGTGCTCAAGGGTGATAACTTAGAGGTGAAGGAGGAATCAATATCGAATTCTGCTAATTCTATCAAATATTAATGTTGGCATGAAAGTAACGCAATATCAAGAACCGACTCGTACACAGCTCAGCATGGTTCGTCTCAGAGGGAGGTAAACGAAACTGTGTTGCCCACTCAAAATTCTTTCAGGATCTTGAAGTGAGATGCGTACACAGTCATTTAAGCCTAAAATGGAAATATTCTGTCGAGCTCTTCGAAAATAAAAACGATTTTTGTGTTTTCGGCGCTAGAATGGCCTTCAAAGACAATCAACGATTCAATTCCAATGGGATGTGCATACAGGATGTCCCAATGGTCCCTTCCACCCCCTCTAAAATTTTACCTAATTAATACTTTGAAACGAAACTTTGGGGATGTTCATCGATTAATGTTAGCTACTTTTGGGACCCCCCAAAAAAACCCCGGACCCCAACTTTTTTTTTTCAAATCGAAACCCCCCTTTGTGACACATCGATCGAAAGAGTGTGAAAAAAGAAAATTTTTGGCGCAAGCCGCAAGTCAAAATCTTAATTTTTGTCAAAGTTTAAAATAATGGAAATTTGACATCTCCGCTTTTATGACGGATTGGGACGAAAACTGGTATCCGACAGTTTTTTGGGACGAGGAAAACGGTTCTGGCATTAGTTTTCCGAACATCCTGTCCTTCAGGTGTCCTGTCCTCCTGATGATCAGGTCATTTCGGGCGGACCATCGAATGCACTTGGTCCCAAGACACTCCGGGGCTCGAAAAGTCCCGGTGTGATACAAGGTTTTCCAGATACAGGGGATCAAAGTTCCCGATTTTCACTCATTTCTGCAGGGATTTTAATGTTCAATTCCGACTGTAAATTGTTTTCTGATATAGATATCGAAGCGCCTTTTGCGGCGGTTGATTCAGCTACATCTGGTGGATTTTTCTACATCTTTCACAAACCCCCACATGGTTGTTGCGGGGAAGGGGGGTTGTCTTTTTCTATACAGGGTGTGCACAAAGTGTGGGTATTTGTTAATACCTCGAGACTGGTTGCAGATATTGACTTATGGTTTGGACGAAACTTCCTTGAATTAAAGTAGGTACATTTTTAGTGAAGGGTTATGACCCCCCCTCGCCCCGGAGGGGTTGAGGATAAAGGGCAACTTTCGAATTTCGAATGGGAACCCCATCGTGTGCTATCTCGTTAGAGAGAACATAAAAAAAGACAATTATTCGCGTAAATTTCAGGTTGCTATCTATCACCGTCACAAAATGGCGGCTGGATCAAGTTCAAAACGGCGGAAAATTGATTAAATGAGCGATTAAAATAATTAGCGGTGGATTTTGATGAAACTCAGTAACCAGGGGTATTCTTAATCAGGAAAAGTACGAATCTGACATCAGAATGCAAAAATTTTACGATGTTTTCAATTTGGCAGCCTTTCAAATGGCGGTCATCTCGATTGTTTCGAGAAGTTGAACCTACCACCCACCTCCCTGGAGGGGGAGGGGGTCAAGGGGGTCGTGGTCCCTCACCAAAAATATACCTACTTTAATTCAAGGAAGTTTCGTCCAAACCACAAGTCAATATCTGCAACCAATCTCGAGGTATTAACAAATACCCACACCTTGTGCACACCCTATATAGAAAAAGACACCCCCCCCCCCTTCCCCGCAACAACCATGTGGGAGTTTGTGAAAGATGTAGAAAAATCCACCAGATGTAGCTGAATCAACCACAGCAAAACGCGCTTCGATATCTAAATCAGAAAACAATTTACAGTTGGAATTGAACATTAAAATACCTGCAGAAATGAGTGAAAATCGGGGACTTTGATCCCCTGTATCTGGAAAACCTTGTATCACACCGGGACTTTTCGAGTCCCGGAGTGTCTTGAGACCAAGAGCATTCGATGGTCCGCCCGCAATGACCTGATAATCATTACCCATGACGGCACAGGTTTTCTCAGGCCAAAACTGTGAAAAAATGGGCCCAAAACACCCCAAAAAAAAAAAAAAAAAAATCTCTATTTTCGGTTAATGAAGCGGAGGAGCGTTTCGGGACCCTACTCAATCGATTTCTGGTCCAAAAATACGTAGATTTTATCATGCATACATCATTTTACATATGCACACCCAATTGGAATTGAATCGTTGATCGTCTTTGAAGGCCATTCTAGCGCCAAAAAAACAAAAATCGATTTTATTTTCGAAGAGCTCGACAGAATATTTCCATTTTAGGCTTAAATGACTGTGTGCGCATCTCACTTCAAGATCCCGAAAGGATTTTGAGTGGGCAACACAGTTTCATTTACCTCCCTCTGAGACGAACATTCAATTACAATCACGCTCGAGCAACAACAGATCATTGAACTTTATGGCGTGGAACTGTGGCGGTCTGACCCGGGTGAAGGCCGAGGAATTCAATGTCACGCTAAGGGATTTCAATGTGGATGTAGCCCTCCTGTCGGAGACCTGGTTCACAAAGAACGATTTTAAGAGGTATTTCGTTGGTTATAAAATGTACAAAGCATTACATCCTGAAAATTAACGCCGAGGAGGTTCTTCGGTGTTAATCAAAGAAAATATCAAGCATAACTTGATTAAAATCATCGAAACTGCTGCTTTCCAAAGCGCAGTTATAAGAATTGAAACTGAAATTGGCGAGTGTAAGTTAACGTCAATTTATACTCCACCTCGAAGTGTTCTTTTCACAGAGGATTACTCTGAATTTCTTGGTGAACTAGGTCCCACATTTTTGGTAGCAGGGGACTGGAATACTAAAGACCCTGTATGAGGATCTAGATTAACAAATCCAAAAGGACAGTCCCTCTTGGAAGCAGCAAATTTGTTGGATAGTTACTTCATTTCCCCCGGGAAACCGACGAACTATCCCTACGATCCAAACCATAGTCAAACATCATTGACTTCTTCATTTACAAAAACCTTAACTTAATAGATAAAACCTCTTGTGACATTTTGCCCCCCCCCCCCCTTTGAATGGCCAGGCAAAAGTTATTTTATCCATCACTTACCCTCTTTAAGTTAACCAGCCTCCCGCAATTTATTCTAAAAGAACAAATTGGGACAAATTCAAAGAAGATCTAGTAAAATTAGTAGATATCAGCGTTCCAGTCACCTCTCCAGTGGAAATAGATAGAGAAACTGAACTGTCAGTGGAACAAATTAAAAAATGTGCAGCTGCTAATACTCCAACTGCAGTAAACAACTCCCGCCTATACACCAATCCTAAGGAACTCTTAAATCTAATCAGGAAAAAAAGAAAAACCCATGGGAGAGCAGTTAATACTGGAGCTCCAGATGACAAAAATCACTATAATTGCTTAAATAAGATTGTCAAAAAGCGAACTCAAGAATTTCTCAATATAAAGTTTCAAAATTTTATAGAATCCCTTCCGCCAACAACAGACAAAAACCATTAACTTTGGACAACTACAAAGTACTTATAAAGACCAAAACTATTAAAATTCCCCATTAGAAAAGTTGATGGCACTTGGGCAAATTCTGACTCTAAAAAAGCAGAAGTTTTAGCAGACCACCTTGAAGCTACTTTCAAACCTCATAGTGACATAACGCCAGACTCCACTTCTGAAGAAGAAGAGGTAACCACTGACAGCTCAGTCTCGGATCCACAAGCACAGGGGGAGATATTGACATTAAAACCCCGTAAAAAAATCAAGAAAATCCCTCCAGCCAAAATTAAAACCATCTCCCTGTCTGAACTACCTATTGAAAGAGATCAAGGGGAAAATTAAGGTTAAAAAAGGTTTCGACAAGATTTCTGGACTAATCTTAAAAAATTTCCCTAAAAAGGCCCTTATGAAGCTGGTCACAATTTTTAACGCAGTTTTACGTTGCAAATACATTCCTGCTCAATGGGAGATCGCTGAAATTTTTGTATTACTAAAGCCCGAAAAACCTCCAACTGAAGCAGCCTCCAACAGGCCAATCTCTCTGCTCCCTGTTATTGGCAAACTTTTCGAAAGGCTTTACATCAAAAGACTGAATGAAATTGTTAAAAACAAAAATTTAATTATAGACGCTCAATTCGGCTTCAGAGCGCAACACTCAACTGTTGACCAGCTTCATAGGGTCACAAAATTCATAGAAGATTCCCTTGAAAAAGGGATATACTGTGTAGCGGTTTTTCTTGATGTAGCGCAGGCCTTCGATCGTGTTTGGCATGAGAGTCTCGTCGAAAAGCTATATAAAATGCTCCCTTGCAATAATGTGGAGCTCCTATCCTCTTTTCTGTCAGGGAGACAGTTCAGAGTTCGCTATGAAAATTCAGTCTCAAAATTCAGACGGATAGAGGCGGGAGTTCCACAGGGTTCCTGTTTTTCTCCCCTTCTCTACTCTCTCTCTTTACTAACAGACATCCCACAGTCTGGGAGGGGGGGAAAGTTGGGCATTTACGCTGACGATTCTCTCATGTTATCTTCGTCCAGAAGTTACAGAAAGGCACGACAAAATGCACAAATTCACTTAAATAAAATAATAAATGGACAAAAAATGATAAAACCTAACTAAACGCGTCAAAATCAGTTGAAGTAGTTTTCACTAATAGACCGTTTAATCACATTCCTCTTCGTTTAGGAGAAACTGAAATTCCTAACGATAAAATCGCTAAATATCTCGGCCTCCATTTGGATTCCAGGCTCAGGTGGGGTACTCACATTCAGAAAAAGTCGCTCAACTGCAACTAAAATTCTCCAATATGCAGTGACTCTTGGGTCGCAAATCTCGGCTTTCCCTTCAACTAAAGCTGCTTCTCTACGAGTCAATGTTGAGGCCGGTTTGGAGTTAGGGTTGCCAATCGTGGGGTTCTGCAGCCAAGTCAAATTTGGATAAGATTGAAATCATGTAAATGAAGATTTTCAGAAATATTGTTAAAGCTCGTTGGTATGAGAGGAACGCAAATATTCGCGCTGACCTCAAAATTGACTCTGTAGAGGATTACATCACCAAGATGTACTCTGCGTGTGAATTGAGATTGCATCGACACCCCAACTAAGAAGCGCTTGCGCTCTTGAAATGGGACCAGTGCAGTCGCAGGTTGAAAAGACATAAGTCCTATGAGCTTGGAATTCAGGGCTTTTCAAAACTCTACCCATAAAACAAGTGTGCCTCCCCGCAACTTCGGACGGATCAGGGGTTCCTTGATCTTAGACAGGTGACGGTCGATCATAGTCTTCTCAATATAGCAAAAGACGAAAAACAATATTAATCATAAAGACATTTTTATTCTGAAAATAATTATGTACTTGTTATCTCCTTGTTATTTAAAGGGTGTAGTTAGTTATCTGACATTAGTTACGTTAAAATGTATAAGTTATCTAACCTAGTTAAGTTAAAATGTAATATTGTTAAGTTACATACTTACAGTTAAAACAAGCTTACAAAGACATTTCAAAATGTTTCTGAGTATATCTGTTGTACAGAATGGTTTTCTGTACAAATAAATGAATATAAAAAAAAAATCCGACTTCAAGATCCCGAAAGAATTTTGAGAGGGCAACACAGTTTCATTTACCTCCCTCTGAGACGAACCGTGTCAGGATACCGTTACTGCCCGAAAATAACGCATTATTTATACAATAACAATAAGTTTCAAAAGGGGTGTAACACTAAATTAGGCAAAGTTGCATTTAAAGAAGTCAATATTTAGTTATCAGAATGACTTCAATCATACGATATTACATTACTGAAAGTCCAACAGTGAAATTGACATTCCATCAGTTATATTTGTGTCAGCAACGGTCAATTTACTCTAAACTTAGGTGCCATGTGATGGTAGAATTTTCATATTCATCGCCAAATTGGTTTAAAACCAGTCCTATTTGGGCTGCATCCGTGAACGGATGTAAAAAAATCATCATTATTTACTGGGCTCAAGAAAGTTGTTGACCATGACGAATTTTTGACTGTCTGATTTTGGTCGGCCTCCCCCTCTCCCTCCTTCGACCCTAAAGTATCGAAAGAGCGAGAAATGCTATTAGAAACCTTTAAAATCCTTTACACATGAATTTGTATTGAAATATTTCATTGACCGCTTTACTGTGTGCAGTGGTTCCTTTAAACCTCTACATCTGATTTTCGCGGAAATTGGAGTTCATCTCAAAAACCTGGAGTTGTGCAACGAACCGTAATGACACTTTCCCAGTCTACAATATTCTGAAAAATTTATTTTTTAAGGCTTATATTTCGGGCAACTTTGATCTCATGCCCTGCTGCTAAAAATCAATATTTTTGGGATCTGCAAAAGGGACAATATTCTCCTTTCAATAAAATTACAAGGTAAGATGATAAGATTACATTTTTCTGTTCGATAATTGTGTTTTCCCCCATTTTATAGGAAGCATAAGATCCTCTTTTTTATCGAGCAATTTCTTCGGCTTTCAACGTCCGAAACCTACATTTAGACGTTTTTGCCGGCTTTTTTGACACAAAATTTGGAAAGAGCAGATCAAATTACCCTAGGCATCATTATGTTTTGAACGATATGTCTGATCTAGCGGGAGTTATCAATTAAGCGCCGCTATGGACACGATCTGGCTCACCGTGCAGTGCTGGGTAAAAACGTTGATGTCTTGGTTGGGACTTAATTTCAGATATTTCCGTGTCGCGAATCGTGTTCTCGGTGAACTTTAAACAAGGAGACTACATTGGAATGCTTGAATTCGTGCCTATTCTAGCGGTTCGTTAAAATAAGTTGCAATTTTTTCTTGCATTGCGAATTGCTTATCCTTCATTTAAAATTAGCATTCGTAGACCAAATGACGTAAAAATATTGTAATTATATACAAGAAATCGAAAGTTGTCTCAATATTTTTATAATAAAACGTTGCTTAAAATTTGTCGAGATTGCAAAACAAGCATCCATTGAGAAGTCAACACTAAATCATTGACCGAACCTAGGCACTAGAACAGACATGCATGCGGCAGCGACTACATACATTTAAATGCTTCCATTTTCCACACTAAATTTTCTCTTGTTTTCAATCGCTATTATTAATTGCAACATGTTTGACAAAATAAATAAGATGAATATTTTAATTGAAATTGAAGCTTGCAGAAATTTTAGTCTCGACTGGTAATAGCATGCATTTTAACTTCAAGTAAGAATCATTATACTATTAAACTGGAACGACTATATTACAGTAATGGGCAATTACAATTTCAGCAATAGAAACCACAACCGTAGAAAGTTACTTCGAACCATTTACCAGACTAAGATCAGTTCAGGAATTAAAATCATATCACATGACACAACACAAATTAGTACAATAAGTACAATGCAAGATGAATATTCCCAGTAAAACGTAGGCATCCAAATAATGGATAGAGGTGGTACAGGGACATGTCAAAGATCTGGAATAACTACCGAAAATCAAAACAGAATTAAAACATCGAAAAATGAGACAAAACTCACCAAACACTTAGAGTTGTACTCGGTTCTTTGCAACCGTAAAGAAGGATGTGATGCGCTGTGTGCATTGTTGCGTTTGGTTCGAAGGCAACTAGAACCACATGAGACGTAAAATTAAAAAATCACATTGCATAAGTATTATTAAATGACATCCTTTAATTTTTAATCAGATCGTTTATTTTTAAAAAAAGATATTAGTGCATTGATGCAGCTTTTTCAGGGGCATTGTTTTTATCGAGTTGGGACGGAATATAGGAATTTGAGCTTTTTAACCCCCCCCCCCCCCCCAAAAAAAAAAACAGAAAAAAAAAATTTTCCCGGCGGAAATCCGCCCAGGGAACATCATGCGCCACTAGTGCTCGTCATGATCCTGAATGCCCCGACAACCAAGGTTTTTAGGGTAGTATGTTTACCAAATGCCTCTGCTCTGAATACCAGCGAGAGAAACTGTCTAACTAGCCTAGTCTGGCCGGAAATCTTAGTGGGAGCAGGACTAGTCCTCATCTTTGACTTATAATACAATCTAGACCGCGCGCTACGATCTTTTAATGAGACGATAGGCAACCCGGATTCCATGTGGTGCCGGCTAGCTTGCCAAGTTGCCGGTGTCTTTGTCAGGGTACCCTCTACTACAGGTACGGACAAACGGGATGCCGAAATGGCAGCTCTGAGAATACGAGGTATGGTCAAAAAGTTCCTGGACTGGTGCCGCCCTGGGCTGAAAAATGGTCCAAAAGAGCTAAACATAGGCTCGTATGAAAGCTTATACTCTCACGAGTACACTCCTATTTAGTTTTTAAAAAAATATCAATTAATTTTCACACAGCGTCAATTTCACGGAGACGTGTTTGCGCCGTGCGGCGATTTTGTCTGCGGACGAGAAATGACCAACATCCACTCCCAACTTTGAGGTGGCTGATAAGACAGGTGCATCCAGCGATCACGCTGATGAGTCAATCCTACAACTACCAAAAACCCTTAAAAATATTTTCGGGTAAAAAATCCGGTCGAGGAAATTGACGTGTTACATCTTATTAATCAAAAACATTCCCTTTCACTCCTCCAAGAAGGTTGGTAAAACTAACTATGAGATAGGCAAAAACCTTTCTTAAATTCTTAGGGTCCACCAAGACCACATAATATGTCCAAAAACTTATTCTGAAAGGTTTTAAAAAAAGGGGGAAAAATCATCCCTTAACAATAAGAAAATTTTAAAAAAAAAAATCGAAAAACCGATTGTGTGGTTCATAACCCAAGTAGCAAAGTGCAACGAAAATATTGAAATTGAATTGAAATTTGATATCAATACAACTGTAATTTTTTTTAACATTAAATTGCAATATTTTTACATTATTTAGTCGATCTATGCTGATTTTAAGCAATGAACAAAATGAGCTCCATGTGTCAGGAAGATAGGCAATATGCAATGCAATGAAAAATTGCAACTTCTTTCAATTTTATTGCAAAGTTTCAATAAATGGGGCCCCTTCAAATAGGAGCTAGGCAATATACACAACACTCAGTTGAATTGCAATATGTTTACTGTGTAATTGCTACTAATTGCAATCTGTGCTACTTGGGAAGTGTGTACGTGAATCTCTCGAATGAACTTGAAATCACAAAGTCGGTCAAGAATATCTAAGTGAATTTTCCCCTTCAATTATGAGTTCCGCAACAAGCACGACTCACTTGAAGCTTTCTATACACGAGCCGCACGAAACTGATTTCTTCTTTCCTACCTACATATTGTGAGGAGAGCGGGAGCATTTACTTTTTCCTTCATTTATACAGGATGCACCAAGCATGACTCTTGCGTTTGCAGAAACCCTTTCTTAAGGAGATCGCGAGAGCCTATACCGCGTTCATAGCCAAAAGGGATTACTCCGGAATTTCACGCATTATAGAAATTTAAACGATCCATCTGTTCTTCTCTTCTCTCCTTCCATCCATTGACAGAGGTAAAAGATTTTTCGGACTCACCCGACGTAAACGTACCTGCTATTAAGTCTGCTGGATTAGAACATCCCCCCGAACAATGGGTCTGGTCGGGAAGCCACCAATTTACAAATTTGAAAAAAAACTACGTGCTCGGGTTTCGTTCACCATTATAAGCGGACAAGATTACATTAAAAATATAAAATTTACATCATTGGCTTTGTCTTGACTTCTTTCAGCGATCTACAGATACAATTAAAATATAATTACAAATTTTTTTAAAGTTTCAAAATAATGAAAAATATCTCAAAACTAGGGGGCTACGCCCCCTGGCCGCTACGCGGCCCAACCCCCCGAAGGCGTTCCGCGCCATCAATGGGCCGCTTCGCGGCCCTATTTTTACCCTCCTATTAGTATTAGTTTTATTTTTCCCCTAAAAAAATTCGATATGAGGTATACTTAATAGAATGAAATAATTTTTGGTTTTGATGAATAAAGAAAAAAAAAATTTTTGAAGTCAAAAGGACGCGTTTTGGAATAACTGCTTGACGAAATATTACAGTAAAACAACGATCTGTTTAAATCGGATAAATATTAAGTATCTCTGGAGGCGGGGATCGAACCCACACCTTGATCAGTGTGAACACTTCCGACGTCGTAGACGACTCGACCTCCGCTCGTCTTGAGGAAATCGGCGGAAATCTTGTGTAGATAAGTGTAGAGCTGATGCGCAGGCTACACACCTACTGCGCAACCTCCTCGACCACTGCGCATCCTTTCGCGCATAGCGGTAGCAGTCCCGGAGCACTCTGTAAATTCACTCACTTTAATAACGTGATTTTAAAAAAACCTGGGTCCTTTTTCCAAAATCTGATTAGAGCGGGCTCATCTAGAGCCTATTACCTGTCGATTTACGCAAAAATCATGGAAATCGGCCCAGTAGAATGCTCAAACGAACTATGACAAAACACATAAATTTACATTGATTATATGGGAGAATTCGCAACTTTACCACGTAATATAAAAAAACCTGGGCCATATTTTCAAAATCTGAAAAGAATTGGCTTATCTAGAGACAATGAGCTTGTTCAGCAATTCGTAATTCTTGCATTTTTGGAAACTGGAGAGTGCACAGAGTTCACAGGAATTTTCCCCGATTTTTTTGAGCAATATTAACCCACGAAATACGAGTCCAAAAGTCCGTATTTTGTGCTCCCATTTAAACGCGCGCCGCTTGGCCCATCTCAAAATGGCGCCCATTATCTCCGTCCGGCGGTGGCCACACTTTTGACCCGGCGTGCCGGCGGGGTACCTCTGCATGCCTCTGCCGCAACGAACTACACCTCTAGAATGGCCGCGAGATAGCAAACCTGCGGTACGCGCAAGGGCCGGTTTTTGAAGGCAGGAGGGGGGTGGGAGCCCAAGTATAGCTAACCTCAATCTCCATTTCTGCTGCGTCTTGCCCATAAGGATTACATGTGAAAATTTCAACCTATGTAAACTTTCATTTTTTTTTAGTTTTGCTTTCAAAGTTCCTATTTTTTGAATTAAGAAAACCTTTGGAGGTGCGATTATTATGCAATCTTTTCATTGCTATCACTTTATTCAACAATATTCGGCAAAATGTGGGCAGCGTCTGACATGGGTTTAGATGGCAGCCTGCTGTGTGAGCCCAAGTAAACCTAACCTATATCAACTTCAAAACGTTCCGGGTCTCTAACACTGGTCGGCCATTCTAGAGGTGTAGTTCGTTGCTCTGCCGTGTGTGGGTCGTGCAGGGTTCCCAGATGTTACGACTTGTCGTAACATTTTGGAAAAAGTGCTGATTTTTGCAAATTGGTGTGAAATGTGTGCTGATTTTGCATGTGTGCTGAAATTGTGCTGATTTTTGCCAATTTTGTGCTGATTTTTGATAAATATGTGCTGATTTTTCTTGGGATAACGTACTTTCATGAAAATAGGCGGTATTTTTACGTTTTTTTGGTGGCAGCATGGAGTGGATAGAGGGAAAAAGGGAAAAAAGGAGAGAAAATGGGAAAACAAACAAAGAGGCAAGCATGCAAGCAAATGAAGCTCAAAGAAAATGGCGTCTATTTAACCGGTCGAAACGTTACTAAGTTTTTTATTAGTTTTTTAAAAGTTACCTGTCCAGAGTTTATTTCTTGTTAAATTCGTTATAAGTTCGATGTCCATGTCTTGCCATGGATGAAGAGGAAGAGGCCTTTACTCACCTGGTTTTCTTCGCAGAGGAAGGTAAGTGAATTCTTTTGCTGTGTGTACTCTAACTCTAACTGGAAACTTATGCAGGAGGGTTCACTTTGCTGTATTAAGTCAAAGCCTTGGCAAGGCTAACTCGGAAAATTACGCATCTCGGCTGTCATGTTTCTAAATGTCCTCCAACACTTCAACTTTATGGAAGTATGGTGGCACCAAATAATTGGAAATTTTTAGCGAATTTTCTCTGCGCTTGCAAGGAAAATTATTTAGAAAATTAAGATAGTTACAGTCGTTGGATATTTTGCCGATCAGAGATGTATCAGCAACTGTTGAGCATCATGGGAAGAACAGCACGTACCGTACACATAAGAGACAGTGTATGATCCTCTCTGCACAATCATGGGTTTCAAAATTGTCTGAAGCCACCTTTCCCTTATCTTAGCAGTGTTTTGTGATGTATTTGTATAAAGTGTACCAATTTTATCTCTGACGATGAGTGTTTATGGCACAGTGAGGTGTATGCTGATTGGTTGAAGAGGAAAACTAAAGCATTTAGCGCTAGTCTTGCTCCTGGTAACAGTTGTTGTCAGAAAGAAAAAATGCTGACAGTGCCTGACCTCTGAACACTGTAGTTGAGTAAATAATTATAATTTAACACTTGTCAATGGCTCCATTGAGTACTTATATCCATGAGCGCTAGGAAATTTTGCGGAACGCACCTAGGAAAAATTTTGAGTTGGAGACATTAGTGATTGAAATGCAGGAAAATCTGAAATTTTAAAATGTCCTCTGAGAAGATTCATACAGTCCTCAACCAAATCTTTCATTCAATTTAAAAGATGAAAATGTTTCACAAATGGGTTTTGTATGTGTCTCAAAACTTTTTTCCCCCCTTTTTCAGGAGATGAATCAAGACCCAGAGAAACTGAAGCCGAGCAAGAAGGAGGGGACGATTCAGAACCTACGATCATAACTGTTCAAGCAGATGTTCATGAACCACCAGAAACCAGCATAGGTACGCGTTTCACTTCGCTTTTACCTTTATTGTCATAGTTTAAAAGTGATTTGATGTGTTAGGGCAAGTTGACTGGGTGGTGAAAAAGCCAACTACAAATGAAGTTCAGTGGAAAGGATGAATTCACTTTGCTTCATTGATAACTCGTCACTGGTAATCTTGCATATTTTGTTTGAGCATGGCAAGTTTGAATTTATATGTCAAGCCCTGTTGAATGGGTTTTTTTGTTAATATATCATGCAAGGTAAAGGGACAAATCACCAAGTGCAAAAGAAATTGGTCAGATCTGTGTATTCTTCAATTTTAACATACGAACCTGTCTCAAAAGTCAAATGAGCCTGTAGACAAGGTACAAACTGGAGCCTCTAAGTAAATGTAATCTCATCAAAACTTCATGTAAAAACTTTCAATACAAATGAAAGTTTCATGTGTGTATTGTGTGAGATAGAAACAACAAGAGTTCATAACTGTTTCACAGTTATAGGGAACAGGAGGTTTAAAATGTACTGTATGAGGATTGACTTCAGCAGCATTTCAGTGCATAGAGACTTGAATGTACTCTGTGGGCCAATGTCAATGATTTCTACCAGGTGGGAGGTAGAGTACCTTTATGGACATTGGGAGGTGTCTGTAATCTTCTTCTGATTTGAAAGCCTTTTCATGTATGTATGTATGCAGATAAAGCGCCCTATTATTATTTTTCTCTTTCTCTTCCATTTGAAAATATCTCCATTCTTTGTTGACAGAAGTTAAGGAAAGAAAGTATGATTCCAACAAAACCTCAAAAACTAAAGACAAGATGGAGGATCTCGGAAACGTTCATCCAAAAATAACCACGAAGGAGACAAAGGATTGCGATGACCCAGAAATAGTAAGTATTCATAAAATCACCAAGACAATCGATATTTTATTGCTAATTGGTGTTACCTAACATATTTTTTTTTTTAAAAAAAACAAAATTAATCCATGCCAATGCAGTGTTCCAATAAGCCTAACATTCTAGGTAAATACTGTGCTTAAACTAGAGAGCAGTAGTATCGGTAAATTTTAATGCTCAGTCATCATGGTGAATGAAAAATCAGTAGCAATGTCATTTTCCATTATGATTGCATCACTCAAGATTCTTGAGTCAAGACGTTTTATTTAATTCTGAAAGCCATCTGAAAACATAGAACTTGAGGGTCACTTGTGTCATTAACTTAAGTAGGGGGGAGAATTCTGTTTACAATAATGTGTGCAACAAGGAGAAAGAAAAAACCAAGCATTTCCTTCGAAGTGAAAGAAAAAGCTGAAGGTTTTATGGGGGGACCTTTTTAAAGAATGTTGACTAGTGGAAAAAGTGAGTTTGGTAGCTTTTAGATTGTCTTTAAAAACAGAAAAAGAGAGTGGAGCAACAAATTAGTACTGTTATTTATAAGGAAAATTTTCAAACGTAGCCTTACGTTTGTTTCCAGATGCCTGCTCCACTTCCAGAGAGCTCCAGTACAAAGATTCCTGCTCCACGTCCAGGGAGCTCCAGTACAAAGATTCCTTCTCCACGTCCAGGGAGCTCCAGTACAAAGATTCCTTCTCCACGTCCAGGGAGCTCCAGTACAAAGATTCCTTCTCCACGTCCAGGGAGCTCCAGTACAAAGATTCCTGCTCCACGTCCAGGGAGCTCCAGTACAAAGATTCCTTCTCCACGTCCAGGGAGCTCCAGTACAAAGATTCCTGCTCCACGTCCAGGGAGCTCCAGTACAAAGATTCCTTCTCCACGTCCAGGGAGCTCCAGTACAAAGATTCCTGCTCCACTTCCAGGGAGCTCCAGTACAAAGAAACTTGGAATCACATCAGCAGCAAAAAAATTCACCAAGACGACGTCGAAGCCTAAAATACAGACCACTATGAAGTCCTTTACTTTCTCAACATCTTCTCCTTCCTCTTCCAAACTCTCTTGTTCTTCTCCAGTGAATTCAGCTAACCCCCAAAAAGGAACTGAAAGTAAGAGGAAAAATCCCTTTGATGATTCTCAAGATGACATCATCAAAGCTATCAATCTTGACGAAGACACACCTGATACACCTCCTTTGACAGTAAGAAGTCACCCAAGTAAAATTCCAAAATTGGATGGAAAAAAGGTGGACAAACCTGCGTGCCATGAGCCTCTAAAAGATAATTCTCCAGAAAACCAACCTGAGATGAGCGAGACCGATAAGGAAAGAATATCTTCCCCTCCTATTTCGAACGAAGGTGTTAATCCAGAAGAATTTGATACTCTGTCACCATCAGAAGAGACACCCCTGCCGAATGAAAGCGAAGAGGAACTTGTTGCAGAAAGTAGCAGTGAAGAAGAAAGTTCAGAGGGTGACAGCTCAGTCGATTCTAATGATTCCAACTCAACAATTCGGAATAGATCCAAGAGAAAGAAACGCAAAACAAAGAAACAATCTAGAACAAAGAAACGCAAAGGTATTCGACACAAATATCGAAGTGCCTGGGAGGCAGATGACAGATTTAAGGACTGGATAAGGAAAAGTAGCAAAGGTCAAAGGCATTTTTATTGTCTACCCTGCAATCAGCATTACTCATGTCAAGGAGGGACCTCTGTTGTTGACAAGCATGATAAAAGTGCCAAACATTGCAGCAATTTGGAGTCGATCAAGAATGTAGCTGACGTTTTTCCAACAAAGAAAAAGATTGACACCTCTTCCAAAGAACGTAAGATAAAAGAGGCTGAGATCCGAATGTGTTTGTTTATGGGCGAGCATAATATTTCATTTAATTCTGCTGACCATTTGGTTTCACTGATAAAGGCAGTAGCTCCAGTCGCTAATGAAATGACCTGTAACAGAACGAAGTGCACCCAAATATTGAAAAATGTCATTGCCACAGACACTGTCGAATCTCTGATCGAACAACTCAAAGCAGATGACTTTGCACTCATCCTTGACGAGAGTACTGATCGCACCGACAAGAAGAACCTCGGGCTTGTTACTCGATATGTTACGAAAGACTTGCGGGTGATTGACCAGTTCCTTGCTCTCCTCCCTTGTCCAGATGCTACAGCTGCAGGTCTCCACAAAACCATAACTGATTATTTCAAAGAAAATGATATTCCTTACCGCAAAAACATGGTTGGTCTGGGGTCCGATGGGCCAAATGTGATGACAGGAGTTCACAAAGGTCTACATAAGTTGTTCAAAGATGAAATTCCTCATTTATTTTCACTCAAATGTACTTGTCATTCCTTAGCAATTGTCGCTAGCAATGCCTGTGAAGAGCTGCCCAAGGAAGTAGAGGCTCTTTTAAGGGAAGCATATGGCTACCTGCAGCACAGCTGTAAGCGGCTAATTAAAGTCAAAGAATTCCAAGACTTTGTGGGGGTGAAACCGCACAAGATTTTAAAATTTTTTGATGTCAGATGGCTGTCCCTTGAAAGGTGTGTAGATCGATTCCTCGAGCAGTGGTCTGCTTTAAGGTTGTTTTTTCAGTCTGAAGTTCTTGAAGAGAAGTCAGAAGCAGCCAAACCTATTCTGCAAAAATTTAACGCCGTCAACAAACTTTATCTCATGTTTCTCAAATCTACTTTGCCTCTGTTAACTGACTTAAACTTAGAATTTCAATCCGAAAGGCCAAAAGTTCACAAAATTTACTCCTCTGTTACCACTTTATACGAATTAATTTTATCTTTTTACATGAAGCCAGAACATCTGGCAAAAAATGACGTTGAAACTTATAAATACAAAGACCCTCAATACTTTAAACCACTGAAAGACATTTTTGTAGGCGGAGAAGCCAATGCCGCCTTAAGCAATCAGAACAAAAATCTTCCCTCAGACCTCCTACAGGGATTTAGAACAAAATGTCTAAATTTTTATGTCAAGCTCTGCTCTGAGATCCAAAGGGTTTTCCCGTTTAACTCCAATGAAATGAAGGTCTCCAAGTCCTTTAGCTTCTTGAAACCACAAAACATCCAAGGCATAAACTCAATTTCCTCTGCAGCCTCATTTACTTTTACGAACCACCTGAACATCGATTTCACCAAAATAGACTTAGAATTTTTGAAGCTAAAGCGACTTGAAGTCTTCAATGAGGAGAAATTTCATGAGATGCCATTGTTGGCATTCTGGCAAAAAGTTGCTCTGCTAAAAAAAGGCGATAACTCTGAAGCATTCCCCTTAATTAATAAACTTGTACGCTACATTCTCACCTTGCCTCACTCTAGCGCAGCAGTGGAGCGTATATTCAGTGCAGTTAATCTAAATGTTACCAAATTAAGAAATCAGCTCGATACCGACACAACAGATGCCATAATTCAAGCCAAAGCCTATATCAAAATAAACCAGGCAGCTTGTTATAATGTACCTGTTCCAATTTCGATGATAGACAGACACAACAAAAATATGTATGACCCAAAAGTTCCATGAGTACAGATTTCAAACTCAAGACTCATAATAATCAAATGTAAATTTGATCTCTGTCTGTTTATTTTGTTCATTGTTTGTGTTTAAAATAAGTTACCAGTTTACTTGTGCAAATTTCCTAGCTGCAACATTCCTTCAGTATTAAGTCTATTATTCTAAGGCCTTGTCTTCACGGGATGTTTCCTTGGATCTGATCCAAGTTCGCATCCCAGAAATGAAACTTCTGTGCTTTTTCCTCGTTATACTAATCATCAAAATTTCTTCTTCTCCCTGAGTCGCTCTCAAGAGTCCATAAGAACTGTACTTGGTACTGTAATTAGTATTGACAGACTCAATGTTTTTCCCCACCTTCGCAAGTGAAATTTTCCCTCAGAAAAATCCCATCAAGCATCCCTTGGAGACAAAGCCGAAGTGCAAGTTCCTTGAAGAATGACACTTGAATATTCAAGTATACTTAATCTCTTTTGCTCTCAAGGTTCCTTGATTACTGATCCTCATGACTAGTCTTTATTTAATTTTTGGGTGTCAAACAAATTAGTGACTCATTTTTATGTATTAAATAATCCAATGAATCATTTTTGCATGGTTGCAACCAGACTTAAGGTGGTGAGAACAATTAAAGGCAAAGAGCATTGCAACGCCCCTTCGCAATCTCATATCGTATTTTGGTCCTCACGGCCTCCCTCTAGACGACACACCAGATTTAATCAATGTAAAGAAGTATTTTCTTAGGTCTGGTTTTTTGTCTTTATTGTGCTCAGGATAATTTATGAATTTATTTATCCTAAGTCCATACGTAAGACTAACTCGTACAAAGTTTTGACAAAGTTTGTACAAAGACTGTGATGTTAATGCCTTCCATTCTCAAGTCATGTAAATAGCTGTTTGCTTAGGTCTAGGTTTTTTTTCCTTTATTGTGTTCAAAATAATTTACAAATTTATTTATCCTAAGTCATACATAACACTACATCCTAGTACCAAGTTTTGTGTTCCAAGCACAAGTGCCCTAAAAGATGTTACTTAAGTCACTGATTGTAAGTCCTTTTGTGCTCAAAGTTCATTGAAAAATTATTCCGAAGCTTTTCTGCGTCTCTTTTGATAGCATTGAAACTTTTAAGTCGTTGACAATTACAAAGCAATCTCTTTCACTGTGATGTTAATGCCTTCCATTCTCAAGTTATGTAAATAGCTGTTTGCTTAGGTCTAGGTTTTTTTTCCTTTATTGTGTTCAAAATAATTTACAAATTTATTTATCCTAGGTCATACGTAACACTACATCCTAGTACCGAGTTTTGGGTTCCAAGCACAAGTGCCCTAAAGGATGTTACTCAAGTCACTGATTGTAAGTCCTTTTGTGCTCAAAGTTCATTGAAAAATTATTCCGAAGCTTTTCTGCGTCTCTTTTGATAGCAATGAAACTTTTAAGTCGTTGACAATTACAAAGCAATCTCTTTCACTGTGATGTTAATGCCTTTCATTCTCAAGTTATGCAAATAACTATTTTCTTAGGTCTAAGTTTTTTTTTTCTTTACTGTGATCAAAATAATTAATAAATGTATATATCCTAAGTTCATAAGTAACACCTCATCATGGTTCCAAGTTTTGTATTCCAAGCACACATGCCCTCTAGGATGTTACTCAAGTCACTGATTGTAAGTCCTTTTGTGCTCAAAGTTCATTGAAAAATTATTCCGAAGCTTTTCTGCGTCTCTTTTGATAGCAATGAAACTTATAAGTCGTTGACAATTACAAAGCAATCTCTTTCACTGTGATGTTAATGCCTTTCATTCTCAAGTTATGCAAATAACTATTTTCTTAGGTCTAAGTTTTTTTTTTCTTTACTGTGATCAAAATAATTAATAAATGTATATATCCTAAGTTCATAAGTAACACCTCATCATGGTTCCAAGTTTTGTATTCCAAGCACACATGCCCTCTAGGATGTTACTTATGTTACTGATTATAAGTCCTTTTGTGCTCTAAGTTCATTGAAAAATTATTTCGAAGCTTTTCTGCGTCTCTTTTGATAGCAATGAAACTTTTAAGTCGTTGACAATTACAAAGCAATCTCTTTCACTGTGATGTTAATGCCTTTCATTCTCAAGTTATGCAAATAACTATTTTCTTAGGTCTAAGTTTTTTTTTTCTTTACTGTGATCAAAATAATTAATAAATGTATATATCCTAAGTTCATAAGTAACACCTCATCATAGTTCCAAGTTTTGTATTCCAAGCACACATGCCCTCTAGGATGTTACTTATGTTACTGATTATAAGTCCTTTTGTGCTCTAAGTTCATTGAAAAATTATTTCGAAGCTTTTCTGCACTTCTTTTGATATCAATGAAACTCGTAAAGTTGTAGACCATTACCAAGTAAGCTCTATGGTTGTAGTGTTACCTGCTATTTTTCTGACTAATTTTTCTTGTTTTTTCCTTGTAAGAATTCGTTCATTTTTTGTTCTTTCTGAATAAATTTAATTTTGTTAAAGTCCTAATCTCAATTTCTCATTGTTCAGTCTTTTAAAAGTTTTACATTTTCATAATATTTCATATCCATTTTCGCCCAAGGTTCCTTAAAACATCTTTCCTGTTGGGACAATTAAAATGAAAAAGAAAAAAAAATCATTACTAAAACCAGCTCTATAGGTAACATTTTTCAAAGTAGCTAAGAAATTTGGATTTTTTGGGTTCGCTTTTAATAAGTTTTATCTCAATTCACACGATTTTAACTTAATTAAGTGCTTGTGTCACAGAATTAGAATAAAGTATGCAGAAGCCTAGGATCCCCTCTCAAAACTTCTCATCCTTAAAATATGAGTCCTCTGAGATGCAATATAACGAAGTCTTTTCTAATATTTCAGTATTTTTCTCCCTCAACGTGCAATTAATGCTAGAATATGTTTTCGAAAAATAGAACATAATGGGAACATAATTAGAACATTACATACATAAATAGAATTTGCATTCATAGAATTACATAATTAGAAGTATGAAATAATCTCCTTTTTTTCTCTGACGGTCTTCTGGATGAGGTGACTCATTCAAATTTAGCGCCAGAGACGTAACATCAGTGCTGCTCTCTGCGCAAGCATGACGTTCCCAGCCAGGTCGTGTGGTTGTGTGCTTCTGTGCTCTGTTCGGCAAGTGGGCCAGGCGAAATTATCGGATCTGCAGCTAGTTGTGGGTTTTGACCGTTAAAATCTCAGTAGTTAACTTTAAATTAGGTTTTTTCGAGGAAAATTTCAGAGTGCTGAAAAAGTGCTGAAATTTCTGTGTCTCAGTGCTGATTTTTCGGCGTTGGTGCTGAAATTTGAAGAGGCTGAGTGCTGATTTTTGAAAATTCCATCTGGGAACCCTGGTGTGAACAAACGAAGATTGATAACACAAATGATCCAAACAACTCGAAATCTCTTAATTTTAATTAATTTAAATCCATTTTCGACTTCAACCAAGCATTTGGCAATAATATTCATCGTATTTTACAACCAGGAGCCACGGCCTATCGGCTCATTTTAAGGTGCATTCTGAAAATCAGTCTTACAAGTCCAGTGTCCAAATCCAGACTTTCTTCTTTTACTTTTTTTTGACCATCCTCTTTTCATTTTCGCCTCAAATCAAATGTTTTGCAGTTTCTTTGTCTTAAGTATGTGGTCCTGAATTCATTCAAGAGTTAGAAGTTCACCATTTATTTAGTATTATAAGCCTTTTGACCTCTCAAGCTTTACCGATATGATCTCATGTAGTTCAAGGTTTCTTTGGCCCAAACCAAGTGATTACACATCTGATGTGTGTCTCATGGCTCTTCAAATTCGCAGTTTAGAACTAAATCAGAGACTTCAGTTACATTATCCAGTTCTGCTCTCTTGTTCAATGTTTTTCATAAGTGTTTGTTCGTGTCTGTTCTTTATAAGTGACCACTGTAGTGCATATACACAGTTATGCTATCAGTACAGGTATTATTTCTTGTTTTCTTCAGTCAGGACTTTCTCTTAAGCGCAATAATTTACCAAAGAAATTCACCTAGTTGCGTAAATAATTTGGTGTATAGATATTCTGTTAATGTCTCCTTGCGGTGATGCAAAGTTTCTGAGATCTGTCACAAGTGGATTCAAGCTTCAAATTTATACTTTGATCTCTGATTCATCACTAAATGACACTCATGCGGTGTCATTTATCTTTAATCAGTTCAAAGCTATTTCGACAATGAATCATCAAAGGTCCGATCGAAGAAGGAATTTTCTGGTGAGTGCTGCGGCTGAACGGACATCACAACTCAACTTTCAAAAGCATCAACTTATAAAAGTTTATCAGGAAGTGGTAATGGTAAGTGCAAATCATGGTAGTGCTCGCATCTTTCATAAGCAAATTGTGCGCTTAAAATTTCAAAATCTACTCACCTGCATGTATATTTGAAGAGGAATACGACATGATAAGTAGCAGGCTACACTTCATCCATCATTGAGCCTTGCCTTGAGAGCATTCTTAGGAAACTTCCACAATTTTTAGTTTTGTTCCTGAGAGAAAATTTTGAGATGACTCTGCTGGTATTCCCAGGGTCTTTTCAGAAATTTTGTACTTCATAGGTATCATCAAATACTTAAGTATCAACAGATATTGTACAAGACAGAAAATTTATTTGAGGATTCCTACTAGTATGTTGTGTTTCCTGCAGCAACAAGGCTCATCATATTTCATGGAATGAAGTTATCAAAAACTACTTACTTACCTACAGCTTCGTCAGTTTCATGTCTTTCTAGAGTGAAGAAATTATTTTTTTTCTCTCTATTGAAGAATTCAGGGTGAATCAAACCTGTCCAACAAACATTTTAATAAAATCCCTTTGTCCAGAAACACCTAAGAATCATTTAAATGGTAAAGTTGCCGACCATTCTTGTTAAAAGTCCGAAAGTCGGCTGGTTTACTGAATTTCTCAGGTACAGACGGATGGAAGGATTTTGAAAAGACATAGAATTACATCCTCCCATAAGAATAAGTCAGGAACATGGTTAAGGTCATCTGGGGATGACATTTGTAACATTTCGTTGCATGATTTTATAATCGAAGAGAAACAGTAAGTCTGAAACTTTGTAAATCTACGTAAGTGGTTTTCTAGTTAGGCTACGACATTGATATGCTCGTTTTGTTATCAATTAATCTCCACAAAGGTAAGCATACTTACAAAAACTGTTCCACAAGAGATGCGAATGTAACTTGTGATACCTACGTGACTTTACAAATCATACCTGTTAAACTACCAGCTGCCCGATTATTGAAACTATGTCAGCCCGCCATGAAAAGACATAGCCCTATCATATCCATGCAATATATCCGAATTTGTTGTCTTGTCGGGTTGCTCTAAGCCTTCAATAATCGGCCTGCTGATGAAATGCAAAATATTTCCACTTCCAGACGAATGATCATGTCTTGGTTGATGCTTTCGATAGTAGAGTTGTGACGTCGGTTCAGCCGCAGCACTCACCAGAAAATTCCTTCTTCGATCGGACCTTTGATGATTCATTGTCGAAATAGCTTTGAACTGATTAAAGATAAATGACACCGCATGAGTGTCATTTAGTGATGAATCAGAGATCAAAGTATAAATTTGAAGCTTGAATCCACTTGTGACAGATCTCAGAAACTTTGCATCACCGCAAGGAGACATTAACAGAATATCTATACACCAAATTATTTACGCAACTAGGTGAATTTCTTTGGTAAATTATTGCGCTTAAGAGAAAGTCCTGACTGAAGAAAACAAGAAATAATACCTGTACTGATAGCATAACTGTGTATATGCACTACAGTGGTCACTTATAAAGAACAGACACGAACAAACACTTATGAAAAACATTGAACAAGAGAGCAGAACTGGATAATGTAACTGAAGTCTCTGATTTAGTTCTAAACTGCGAATTTGAAGAGCCATGAGACACACATCAGATGTGTAATCACTTGGTTTGGGCCAAAGAAACCTTGAACTACATGAGATCATATCGGTAAAGCTTGAGAGGTCAAAAGGCTTATAATACTAAATAAATGGTGAACTTCTAACTCTTGAATGAATTCAGGACCACATACTTAAGACAAAGAAACTGCAAAACATTTGATTTGAGGCGAAAATGAAAAGAGGATGGTCAAAAAAAAGTAAAAGAAGAAAGTCTGGATTTGGACACTGGACTTGTAAGACTGATTTTCAGAATGCACCTTAAAATGAGCCGATAGGCCGTGGCTCCTGGTTGTAAAATACGATGAATATTATTGCCAAATGCTTGGTTGAAGTCGAAAATGGATTTAAATTAATTAAAATTAAGAGATTTCGAGTTGTTTGGATCATTTGTGTTATCAATCTTCGTTTGTTCACACGACCCACACACGGCAGAGGCATGCAGAGGTACCCCGCCGGCACGCCGGGTCAAAAGTGTGGCCACCGCCGGACGAAGATAATGGGCGCCATTTTGAGATGGGCCAAGCGGCGCGCGTTTAAATGGGAGCACAAAATACGGACTTTTGGACTCGTATTTCGTGGGTTAATATTGCTCAAAAAAATCGGGGAAAATTCCTGTGAACTCTGTGCACTCTCTAGTTTCCAAAAATGCAAGAATTACGAATTGCTGAACAAGCTCATTGCCCGTCAATAGCCGCAAAAATTATGAAAATCGGCCCGGTAGAACGCTGGAACTAAGCGTCACCAGTTTCGCAAAATTAGGAGGTCTTGGAGCTTATAGTATAGATGATCGGAATCGCCGCAGCGCTCGCTCCCTATTGGCGCGTCGCGAAACTCGGACGGACGCGAAGCGCGAAAATACTCTTTTCCCTCCTTGGTTCGCCGGCGCAGACGCGGTGACGTCAAGCCTATGAGCTCCGCAGCGGCGCAGAGTGTCAAAACACAAATCTGGCTGCTCAAAACCCCCATAATATGAAAGCAACAAATGGTATTATTTATGGTCAAAGTGGGTCCACAGGTACCCACTGGTCACGTATCTATCATGGTTGTCAACAAAATAAAGATTTTGGTCGCTATAATAATAAGGATTACAGCCGGTAAGGGTCCCGCCTCAATCTTGCCATCAGGAGTGGTGCCAGTGTATTGCTTTATTTTGGAGTACTTCGTCCTGATGAAGTGTTATTTCTGGATGAAACGAGATGTCAAAGGCCAGAGAAAGTAAGTAAGACACTTGATTTCTCCAAAAAAAATATCTGAGTACATATTATAATTGCTCATTGAAAACAGTGCACAAGACTGTTTACTATTCCTGGCTTAAGTAGAGCCGCAAAAGTGTGGTGCCACACGGAACAGCATGAAACTTATATGAGAGTGTTTAGAAAACTATCTAGATGTGATATATCTTTGGTTTAGCTGCATCTTTTTGCAACTTTGAGAATGCGAGCACGTTTTCTTCGGCGATTCCTCCTAGTGTAAAAGCGTGCGTGCGGCGTTATGCCATCTTCCCCTACAGGCTGTCACAGGTCAATTGAGACGGAGGCAGCATCTCACCACGCGCACTCGGTCCCCTGAATCGGGTGAACCTTATCATGAGGCTTTTCCAAAATTCAGATAAGCTTGAACTATGGCTCAGTTGATAGCCTGTTCCATTATTACCTGCGAAAGCGGGGTTCAAATCCCAAACGGTTCAATTTTTTTAAATTTTATTTTCTTTCTTTTCTTATTTCTTATTATCTATACTGTCATAGAAAGGAGAGATTCGCCCAAAACGAAAAGTTGCATCGTACTTTTAACAGGTTTCTTGTATGATTTGAAACGAATTGAAAACTGAGAAATAATATTATATTTTCCTTATAGGGATAATAATTAATACATGCTTTGTTCCTTCACTACCCAATGGCACAGGTTCGAACAAATTTTAGGGTCGCAAATGATGCCGATTTCACAGTATTGGAAATTGTTTCGACATTACAAACAACAAAGTTCACATTTTTTTGGATGGCCAATTGAAAAAGTCACCATTTTGAAAGGGGGATGCGTAAGCCCGCCTGGACTTATTTTGGATGGAAAAACACAATTTAATTAATTTTTGGGGAAATTTGATCACATATAGCGCCTAAAAATTAGTTGAAACTTTACATGAGCTGAACAGGATGTTTAGATGGCTGCCATTTTGAAAATTTTGACGACTAAGTTTTGAAATTTTAGGTGAACCTTCTTCAAGCTCACACTAATGTTTGTGCTGAATTTGGTGGCTATCCGACCTTTGGAAACGTTAAGAGGTTTTGACACTTCAAACTTGGAAAGAATGTAGCTAATAACCACCTTTACATGCCTGAAAAAATCAAATTTAGAAAGAAATGCCGCTGAAGTCCAAAGAAAAGAAAAGTTGTTTCTCCCTACACTAATGCGTTGGGGATACGAAGTTGTTCGCGCGCACCGCGCTGAACAGGTTCAATCCTGTCCTGTCGCGTGAAGTTACAGCATTGTAGACGCAATTTCAGGTATTAAGGGGTATATTTCGACGGATTTTTGTGGAAATTCGGGACAGGGAGTACTTTCCGACGGCAAACTCGAATTTTTGGTCAGATTTTCAAAGTTCCAAAATCCAAGATGGCGGCCGTGACCAAAGTGTCGAAGATGTTGTCATCTCATTATCATTATTTTTAAGGAGGTTATTTTAAGGGGCGGCTTGTGGAGCGAGTCGCAAGTTCATTGCAAAGCGAGGAACCAGGGGTCCAGGGGTACTCCTCGGCTAGGCGTGAGAGCTCGTGTGGCGAGCTAGTCACAGCTAGTATGCTATACAGTGCTTTAGCTCATATCTTGTCCAATGATAAATTGTATTTAAGATGAAGTCTGGATTCATACTTACCAATATGATATGGTTTGGAGTAGTCAATTCTAACAGCAGTACAGATATACAAATCATCCTGAGCACATAAAAAAAAAAAAAAAAAAAAAAAAAAAAAAAAAAAAAAAAAATTAAAAAACATCAATGACAAAATTTTTAAGAAACACGATCAATTGTGCAATATTACAAAACATGTTCTGCAAAGCAAGGATTTAGCTAGGAAAAAACATTGCATACCATAAAGAAACGCATTTAGTATAAAAAATGTGACACCTCAAAATCTTTCCTTCTCTTTTAACTACTCATGGCTCAAGGTCAATACAGTCTTTTTCTAAATTATCCTGTGATTTTCGCATTGTCATGTTGACAAAAAGAAATGTCAGGAGACAGTGTCTACTCTAGTTGCAAGGACGTTTTTTAAGCTCACCTTTGTGCATTTAAAGATAGTTACTTCGATGGTGTGAGGAAATCTGACTCTTTTTCAGATGAAAGTCTAGACAATTATGTTTTTTCTCCTAAATTAATTGGTAAAAGGCTCCATCACTTTAGTGCACTAGTTTTCTTACGTATTTCTAGTCAAGATTGTGTTAAAAACAATGATCTTAGCTATTTTTTGAGGTGCAAATGTTGTTTTCACTGAAAACCATCCGTATAACTGAACTTGCGCCAGTCACTACTGGGTCATTCCACGTCAAGCGTACAAGCGGGATCGTTATTCCTGCGAAAAATAGTTTTCCGTAACCCGCCGTACATGACTCAGTTGACCACAGGAGATTTCCCGGGCTCGAAGTCATGTTAGAGAAGAAAGCCTTTTCCCCTCATTGATATCGCATCTTCTCCGACCGTATCTCTCACATCTTCGTTTCCCCTCATTGCAGCATGCATCAAATTGCGATTATCCGGAATATACGATCACACGTCATATCTGAGCGAATCCGTTGCCCACTTTTACTGATACGGAAGACAAGACTTGTCTCACTGGGTCAACAGTCGGTTAGTTTAATTTCATTTCGAAGAGGACAGAAGATCCATCGCTCTTGGCGCCCTGGCCCTGCTGATATCTAGGCGCCAGTGTAAGGCGCCATGCAAGCAGGGGGGGAGGGGGGGGGGGCAACCAGCCTTTGTGTTTGAGCTAATTGAAAATTACTTCGATTTTTTGTTTCTTTTTAATATTACTTTCTTTTTAAAAAGTCAAAATATTCAAAACTTGTGTAACACAAGTCGTTTGTTATGGATCACTTCCTTTTATCAGGTATTGTCTTGATTATGATACGAAATTAAAATAAGGAGACCATAGATATGGTGTCCTGTGCCAATTTTGAATGAAATCGAACAGATAGATTCTGAGATATCGCTGTAGACAGATTTGGGGGACGCCACACGGACGGACACACATTTTTTCAAGTATGGTTATTTTTACTCCTGGGACCTTAAAACGTCTAGAAATGATGAAATTTCAACTTTTTTTTTTTTTTTTTTTTTTGGAGGATGACAATACTTCCTCTCTACCCTATGGGAGCGAGAAAGTAAAAATATTAATCATGTGTCAATCGTGTTTAATCTTCATAGTATTTTCTTTCCTTTTATTTAATACTCGTCCCCCCCCCCCCCCCAAAGAAAGAAATATTTGATATAAGGGCATAACTTGATAAGATAAAGAAACTGTAAATAATCCTTCAGTCGTTTGTGGATGAAATATTTTGCTCTTACGAAAGCTTTCGTGAATAGTACTAAATAATGCTATTGAAGATTTTTATTAAATTTAAATTAAATGTATTTTCTGTCTCAAGCAATGAGTTCCTTCCAATAATGTGATCAATTCATAGAATAAATTAATCAGGAAGAAGAAAACTCCTAAATAAAGATGTAAGTTTTGTATCTTTGAAATTAAAATAATTTATATCATCAGTAGAGGAGTAAAAATGAAACAGCACTTAAAAAAAATCATAGGTCAACAGAAATTTAGAAACAAAGTATAACAAAAATACATCAATACCAACAAAATAAAAAAGTTGAAGCCCAAAGCCTTTCAAAGCTATAGTCTGGCTCCATATGAGATTTCTTTTTTCATTTGACCTAATTGTAAAACAATTTAATAAAAATAAATACAATCTTCTACGCTATATTTGACACGCCTGTCCTTGAAGACGTATTGAAGAAATCTAAATCCTCAATATTAGTTAACTTTGGTAGAAAGCATCTCGCCAATTGTTAGGAACCAGGAGGAAATAATGAGAAAGCTAGAAAAAATTATTTTTTTCAGGATCAACGGTGGGCCAAACGCCAAATATTCAACAATAAAATCGAGATGTTGTAAAACCAAGTAATACTGAGAATGTTGAGAGGAGGGTGGCATATCTCTTGCCGAAAGAGCTAAGATGACCTTGATTAGCATTTGAAGCACCCAAAAGGAAGGAACTTCACAGGGGTTGGTACCCTATAGCTTATTTGACTTAAATATCTGACACGATTAACTGACTGTTTAAAAAAATAATGAAGATTTGGCAATTAAGAACAATACAACTATTCTCGCAAGATGGATTGCAAATGAAAAATATAAGACGCAATGGCGTGAGTCGTGAACTCGCAATGCCCCGCCCGCTCTAGTTTAAGCAACATTACAAATAAGACAAACGGAAACAAACACAACATGGAAATAGAGGGAGAAAAAGGATGCGCGTTAACGACGGCGCAGAGATACAACTATTCGTGCTTGAAGGACGTCCGTGCTGCGTCTGAAAAATTGAAGGCGCGATGACGCGAAGCGTGAGTTCTCAATGCTGTGCTATATTCTGCCGATGAAGTGTCGCTCAGATTCGGAAGGGAAGTTTAAAAAGTGGCCCGAACACATCTCTCCTACCTTCGGCTGTGTTATATTCACGTAGTGCTTGAATCACCATTACGAATGAGACAAACGGAAACAAACACAATATGGATAGGGAGGGAGGGAAAGGATGCGCGTTTACGACGGCGCAGAGATACAACTATTCGTCCTTGATGGACGTCCGTGCTGCATCTGAAAAATTGAAGGCGGGATGACGCGAAGCGTGAGCTCTCAATGCTCTGCTGTATGCTGCCAATGAGGTGTCGCTCCGATTCGGGAGAAAAGTTAAAAAAAAGGCCCGAATACGTCTTTCTTGTCGTCGGCTGTGTTGATACCTACTCGTTATTATTTATTTTTTCAGGTTCTTGTCTGATTATTTTTTAGGATGGATTTTTAGACCCACGTCTTAAGCTCGTGTAAACCGCAGCACTGACGCGGTTCTCATGGAAATAATGGTGCTTGGATGCTTCTAAAGGCTTTAATTTTCTATGTTTTCTTAAATTTTAGAAGTCTGTCGGTCACTTCAATACGTTCAATTTTACAATTTTTACTCAGTACGATTAATAAACTTTGAACCTGAAAATAGCGTAAACTTGTGCTGCTTTACCAAACTTTTCTGAACCCTTCTCCGAGAAGGGAATGCTCGTAGGAAACTCAAATCGTGGTAATTGTTACGAAAGTTTTGTCAGTCAAGCAGGAGTGAGTTTCAGGCTTTGGCATTAAGCTCAGTGCTAGTTTTGATCAAAATAAGCAACGAATTCATGTAGTAGAAGACCCTATCCAAAGTTTTCAGGTTTTTCAATAAAAGTTCAGCATAGAATACTAGAGTATGAAGTTAGTCACATTGAAATTATGAGCATAGAGGCATGAGCTATTACTGTTTCTATTTAAGAGGTCTAATTTCACCATTCCAATTTTTCTCCCAAGTTTTCGGTAATTTAAGAAGAATAATACAATTTCTCTTTCATTGCTTGTTTTCATAAATACTCATAAAAAAACACTTAAATGATAATGATCTGCCTGAGAATTTCACCAAAAGTTTGAATGAAAAAAGAAACCACAGTATTATCCAGAATAAATATCCCACGCTATCCTGAGAGTCCACCTCTACGTAAAGACAAACTCTCCATGCAAAGATAGGGAGCAAATACATTGTCAGGGCTGCCACTTTACTTGGGGACTCTAAAAGCACGAGCAGCAACGAAAGCACGGCAACCCTTAGGGTTGCCGTGCTCTCAGTTACCCTGCTAATATATTTGTTCCCTATCTTTGCATGGAGAGTTTGTCTTTACGTAGACGTGGACTCTCAGGATCATTACAGCCTCAACTTTGAGACCGTTTTTGGAGCTAGGGAGTTGATTTCAGAGAAAATCAGTGAGACCATCGTGTTTCTCGTGGACTTTTACATAAGAATCAATAGTCAAATCGCAAATTCCTCACACATGCAACACCTCCATTAATCCATCTCCATGTTTGGCGTTAACATTTAGCGTCAAATCTTTGACACTAACTAAACTATAAAAAAAAATACGATTAAAATGCCAAAAATATCGGAAAAATAACGATCTGTAGGTGCTGTGCGGGCCGCGTTAAATTTTTTTTTCCAAATCCTTTTGGCGTTTTTTTAGCATATGGAACCATTTTAAGACCGTGCAACATTTGATTTGATTTAAACAAGTAAGTCTCACCCTTGGGGGACAGTCGTCGTTGATATCTCATACGAGGCGGACACGATTCGGTGCGCGCTCCGTGAGAAAAAGTTTCGTCAGCTAGTATTGAGAAAAATCAAAACATGTGAACTCGCGAGTGTCTATTCAGTACGCGGCGCGAATCTCGCGACTAAGTGCAAGTGCGAGTGGGCAAAGTCCACCTATAAACAATAAACATTCATGCAGTCCGTACCAGCGGAGGTATGTAAACACGGGATACAGTGCTATTACGTGAACAATGTTTTTCTCGGATGCCACAAGTGTCTTAATAAAGGAAAACTTCTAAATTTGACCGCCAGAAACGCAGCTTTCTCTGGAAACAAGCTGCTGCCAAGTAGCTCAAAAATGAGTTCAGAAAACTCTGATCCTTTTCAGAGGAAATCAAGAATAGCCAGATCTCCTCCACGACCCACAAATACGGAGCCGGTAATTAACGACGATTGCAGTTCAATTACGAAGGAGGAAGAAATCAAAAAAGTAGCGGAAGCAATTATAACCACAGATCCGGAAAAAGTTAAGGAGGACCCTTCACTAACTGAAACGGCAAAATCATTTATTCTACAGTCGATTGCTGTTGTTAAATCACTTCAAGATGAGAATATCCTCTCAAAAAATTTTATTCAAGAGCAACAGGCCCTCATGAATAAGCTACAAAGTGATAGCAAAGCTATGCAGGCCGAAATAAATGAACTCAAATCATCCAAGACCAAACCTCAGCGTAATGCACAGGGACAGCTTAAAATTACGCAGTTCCAAGGTCCCCAGGGAAAGAACTCCCCGACCCCCACAGGCCGTAAGGTTCAAATTGCACCTACCCCATCCCCGATTCCTACAGGAAATAAATTCGCATCGCTAGAACCGATTGAGATGGACACCCACGAGGAGGAGCCTAGCCTCACTGATGATGTGTCTGTCACGGAAGATGACCTCTCGGACCCTGAATTCAGGGAAAAACGACTCGCTTACCGTAAGCAGCTCAAGAAGAAGCGTAAGCAAACCAACTCTAGAGACAAGGACGCCCCCGCACCCTCGGACGCTTCTACTTCTAAGGATAAGTCTAGTGATATTAAAAGTTCTAGTAATAAATCTAAGCTTAAGATACTACCTCCCCCTCCCATCAAGGTCTTAGGGATTAAAACTTATGATGAGATTAAAACTCTTTTAAAAGTAGCTTCCCCTACGGAAGAATATTCTATGAAGTTTTTGAATAACGAAGTCTGGAAGGTTAACCCTTCCACGGATGACGCGTATCGTCTAATAACCGAGGCGCTCTCAGCGCAGAGTGTGCAGTGGTACTCCCACTCAAATAAAAACACGAGGAATATCAAGGTATTGTGCAAAGGGCTTCCCCCTTCAATTTCTGAGGAGGAAATTGTGCAAGATTTACTTGCAAAAGACTTTAAAATTAAGTCTGCAGTATGTATGCGAAAACGTGTCATTAAACCTAAGGCAAAACCGCCACCTACACCAGCTGCATCCACCCCCGCCGAGCAAACTCAAGTTGCTACGGCAACTCAGACTCCTGTTAAGGAAATACCAGAGTATGAACTGGTAAAAATTCCAGTGCATCAACTGGACTTTGACCACTCGGAATCTACTGAGCGGATCTTTGCAATTAAAGGTATTGCACACACTGTGGTACGGATAGAGCCAGTTAAGGTCGACCCTTCGGTCGTCCCTATTTGCAAACGCTGCTGTGGGTGGGCACATACCAGTAACTACTGCCAAAAATCCCCCCGCTGCTGTAAGTGCTCAGGGAAGCACCTGACGGCAAACTGTCCCACTCCCGGAAGGATCCAGAATCCTAAATGTGTAAATTGTGGCACGATCGGGCATCCCGCTAGTTATAGGGGTTGTCCTTTCGCTAAAGAAATTCAAGCAGCCCGAAAAAAACAATTAAAAGCAAAGAAATCCCCCCCTCAAAATGATGGGAAAAATTTCCCTAATCTTGGAAAAGATAAACCCCGTCCTGCCTCAAAACCAAAGGCGCTTGATAAGTCTTTTTCGCAAGCACTATCAGGCAATTCGTCGAACAATTCTGCGTCACCCGGTCTTACCGGCAACGCTGATTTAATCAATGCGCTTCTCGCTACCATTCAATCATTAAATGAACAAATTAAACTTCTAAATGAAAAAATTAGCCGTTTGGAATCACGTCCGGCAAAATAATGTTTCATCTTCTTTCTTATGAGTGTAAATATCAATTCATGTACTAATAATGTCTCTTTGTCTGTTTCTAACATGACTCATACGGAGCTGGAAGATGGCGCGATTGATTTTGACAATATGACTAATCTCCCTGCTCGAAATTCGATTAATTCACTAAACTTTTTGGCATGGAATTGCGGTGGCCTGACCCGGGCAAAGGCTGAGGAATTCAACGTTGCGCTAAGAGATTTCAATGTGGACATAGCCCTCCTGTCAGAGACCTGGTTCACCAGAACTGATTATAAGAGGTATTTTACAGGATATAAAATTTATAATGCTCTTCACCCAGCAAACAAACACAGAGGCGGCTCTTCCGTTCTAATCAAAGAATCCATTCAACATAATCTCATTAAAGTAATTGAATCCCAAGCATTTCAAACGGCCGTTATCAGTGTTCACACCGAACTCGGCGTTTTTAATGTCGCCTCAATCTATACTCCTCCAAAAAATGTACTTTCAACAGCCGATTATACCAGTTTTCTGGATGAACTGGGTCCCACTTATCTTGTGGGAGGCGATTGGAATGCTAAAAATCCTCGTTGGGGATCCAGGATTGTAAACCCAAAAGGTGAATCCCTACTGGAGGCTGTAAATAAAGCCGGGGGTAATTTCATCACACCCGGAAAACCTACAAACTTCCCCACTATTCCTGGCCATCAGGCGGATTTGATTGACTTTTTTGTGTACAAAAATTTAAATCTGATCGATCGCACTTCTTGTGACACAATCGCAATGAAGAAACTAGCAGGACATGCACAGATTATCATGTCCATATTCACAAATCCCATTTTAGCAGATCGCCCCCCAGTCATATGTTCTAAAAGGACAAATTGGGACCAGTTTCGTTCTGATCTTGAATCTTTAATTGAAAATAACGTTCCAATCGCCTCCCCTGCAGATATCGACAGAGAGACGGAGCTGTTGGTGGAACAAATACAAAAATGCGCCATATCTAATACTCCGGTGGCCACAAACAAAATTCGGCCTTATTCTATCCCAAAAGACCTCCTCAAACTTATCAGATACAAACGCAAAGCAAAACGCATTTCAGATAATACCCACTATCCAGAAGACATTTCTCACTCTAACAGGTTAAATAAAATTGTAAAAAAACGAACAGAAGAATTTTTAAACAAAAAATTCGAAAATTTCATCAGTTCGCTTTCCCCCATGGCAGATAAAAATTATTCCCTTTGGGCTGCCACTAAATACATAAAACGCCCCAAGCAACTGAAATTTCCTATTCGTAAAAAAGATAACACTTGGGCTAATAGCGATTTAGAAAAGGCTGAAGTGCTCGCTGACCATTTCGAGGCTGTTTTTCAGCCCCACGAGAACATTGAACTTCCTTACCCAGATTCAGAAGGCTCATCTTCCGCTGATAGCTCCGACTCGGACCCGCAAGGACAGGGGGAGGTGTCCGCATTGAAACCAAAAAAAGTCAAGAAAATCCCACCAGTCAAAATCAAATCCATATCTCCTTCTGAGATTATAAAGGAGATTAAAGGAAAGATCAAAGCCAAAAAAGCCCCCGGCTTTGATAAAATCTCCGGTCTTATTCTAAAAAATCTCCCAAATAAGGCAATAATGAAATTGGTCGGTATCTTCAATGCTGTTCTACGATTTAAATACATTCCCACACAATGGAAAATGGCAGAAATTATCACTCTGCTCAAACCAGATAAACCGCCTGCAGAATCTGCATCGTACCGGCCAATTTCTTTGTTGCCAGTTCTGGGAAAACTGTTTGAAAAGTTGTACATAAAACGTCTCAATGAAATAGTCAAACAAAATAATTTAATTATCGATGCACAATTTGGCTTTCGAGCTCAGCATTCGACAGTTGATCAATTACATCGCATCACAAAATTCATTGAGGACGCCCTTGAAAAGGGGGAATATTGTGTGGCGGTTTTTCTTGATGTTGCACAAGCGTTCGATCGTGTCTGGCACGAGCGTCTCATTGGAAAGCTTTTCTCAATGCTCCCTTGTAACCATGTGGAGCTCCTGTCTTCTTTTCTCACAGGGAGACAATTTCGAGTTCGTTACGAAAACTCAACCTCTGGTTTCAGACCCATTAGAGCAGGAGTTCCTCAGGGTTCTTGCTTGTCCCCCCTTCTTTACTCTCTCTTTACAGCGGATATCCCACAGTCCGGGAGGAGGGGTAAGTTGGGAGTTTACGCCGATGATACTCTCGTGTTGGCTTCGTCTAAGAGCTATAGAGAGGCACGTCATACAACTCAACAACACTTGAATAAAATCAACAAGTGGACTTTGAGAGATAAAACAAAGTTAAATGCCACAAAATCGGTAGAAGTAATCTTTACAAATCGCCCTTATAAACACATTCCACTTTCCCTAGGGAACGATATAATTCCACATGACACAACTGCCAAATATCTCGGACTTCACCTGGATTCCAGGCTCAGGTGGGGCACCCATATTAAAAAGAAAGTAGCCCAGCTACGTTTAAAGTTCTCTAATATGCAGTGGCTCGTCGGACGAAAGTCACGGTTACCTTTAAATATCAAGTTACTCCTCTACAAGTCAATGTTGAGGCCTGTTTGGAGCTATGGCTGCCAATTGTGGGGTTGTGCAGCCAAAACAAATTTAGATAAGATAGAAGTAATACAAATGAAAATCCTGAGAAGCATAGCTAAAGCTCGTTGGTACGAGAGGAATGTCGATATCCGGGCAGACCTCGACATTGATTCTGTGGAGGACTACATCACCAAGATGTACACCGCATATGAGAGCAGGTTGCATCGGCACCCCAACCCTGAAGCGCTCGCGCTCTTGGAATGGGACCGATGCCTCCGCCGATTAAAACGTCGCAAGCCCCATGAGCTTGGAATCCAGGGGTTCTCAAAATTCTCATAATATTAATCATCGTGCCTCTCTACGCTCTTAGGACGTGATCGGAGGTTCTTGGCCTTTGACCGAGTCCGGTCGCCAAAATCCAACAATTAAAACAAAAAGACATTTTTAATTTGAATTAATTGTGCCTTATTAGCTTCTCAATGCATTAGAGATAGTATGTACTTTATAATTTGTAGTATTAGTAGTTAAGTATTAAACTTAATAGTTAAATTAAGCTTTTAAAAGACAAAAATTTTGTCTAAAAGTGTTAAATTGTGCAGTATAATATTATGTGCAAATAAAAAAAAAAAAAAAAAAAAAACCCTTGGGGGAGGGGGGTGGTGGACAGATTTGACCGTTCTACCATATAGTATTCTTGTAGTTTAGACACTAAAGCATTAAAAAGCGCCCATATTAGCTCAGTAAGTTACATATTTTAGGAATAATAGGCACTTAAAAGTCACTGATCATAGAAAAACACAGGTCTCCAAAAATGAAAAAAATCTGAACACGGTGGACTTTATGGTAGACTAGATAGTTGACAAGCTTCTATGTAATTTGTATTGCTGAGTTCAAAATTGACCTTAATTTTTTGCGTTGACCCATTATCTTCCCACAAAATGGGGTTTCTAGAAAAAAATGGAGTTTTTTGTGGGGAAATTCAATTTTGATTCAATTTTTTTGGGAAAACGGTGCATAATATTTAAAATCAAGGCCATTTTCGGATTCAGCAGCTAAAGATACTTCAAATCAGACTTTAATGGCACCCATCCTTCGTTGTAATATTTATTTAAAAAATAAAATAGGAGCGAAAATTTTGAGTTACAGCTAAAAAAAAATCTATTCATATGCTATTAATATTTGATAGCTTGGCCTTGGCTGTAGATGACCTACTGCGGGCGCTTAAGCATGAACCTAACTTTTATTTTCAAGGGATCCATTTCTCATCCAATATGTCCACGTTGTGGCTCACTACACCTCTCAACACTGTTACAGTCAGTGGCGTGACGTGCTTTATGATATATCGATTGATCTCCCATATAAATCTATGGAAAAAGATCGATAGACAGGGTGTTTACACCTCAATAATCGATTCTTTACCATGGCTTCAAATGGAGAAATATCGATAATCGATTAATCACGCCTCGCCACCGATTGCGGTGTGGTGAAGAATGGGGAAAAGATATGGAACCGGAGGGAAGCCTCGAAGGCATACAGCTATCACCGACTGGCCTGACCGTGGAGACAACGATGAAAGTAGGGGAAAGAGGAAAAGAGCAAGAAAATAAACGTGGGATTCCCAATCGCTGATAACTGATAAGTCGTGAATGTAGAATCGGTGCGAGAGCTATTATTCTGTGGCCACTATAGCGGTGCACTGAGAGCCCATTTATGCACGCGATTTTTGTCGCCGTGTCGCCGGCGACAACGAATCGCGCGATTTCAAACTACACGGGAAGCTATGGAGCCGTTTATGCGCGCGACAGCAAATCGCGGCGGCAAAACTGCCGCGGCGATTTCTAGATCATGTCGCTTGTAGTTAGAAACCGCCCGGCGATTTCCTGCCGCCCGCGGTTTGTAACTACACGGAGTCATATGAGCGCATTTATGCGCGCGACAAATTTCGGCGACCGCCGCTTGGAATTGAACTTCTTGAGCACGTGTTTTGGACCTTTTGCGCTCCAGAAAAACGGTGTCGCGGCGGCAGAAAAAAGGTGCCGCGGCGACAAAAATATGGATCTCGCGATTCCAAAAAATGTCGCGGTGACAACTGCCGCCGGCGACACGGCGACACAAATCGCGTGCATAAATGGGCTCTGAAAGTGTATGGCGGGTTACGGAAAACTATTTTTCGCAGGAATAACGATCCCGCTTGTACCAGGCTCGGAACCCGACCGACCCCCTCCGATTTGGCTGTAAATTGGTATACGAGGTCTTAACATCATTCTACGAAACTAATTTGAAGGGTTTTCCCATCCGACGCCCCGTTCGCAAGATATCGACCCCCAAAGATGGGGTGAATTTTAGCGATATTCAAAAAAGCCCGTTTTAGCGATTCTCATTTTCTCGACTTCCCTCTCTTTGACTCTCCATAGCGAGACTCGGTATCAATCCATCATACTTCAAATGAATGTTTCTAGATCAATTTTTCATGTGAACTTTGAATATGCCATCGAAATTGAGCTCAAAATTATTTAAGTGGCCGTAATTTAGAGTTTTTTAAAATTTACTATTTCTTCGCCATTCAATGTTCTGAGTGAATTATCTAAAAAACAGTCGCTCCGATTTTCGATTTTTTTATACTTCAAGCTTAAGATATATTCTTTTGGTTAATATACTTTTTTCAATTGCTATCGGACGGTTAATGGCCTAAAAAAATTCAAATAGGCCAAAAGAGGTCAAAAATTCGTAATAAAAAGACGATTTTTCACATGTAAATCCAAATATTTCGATAATGAACGCTTCAATTATCGATATTTTTCCCCAGTTTAGTCTCGAGGATGTATAAAATCAGACTATCAACGCTTTCCATACATTCACCCATCGATTAACGGCTTGATGGAAACCGGAAACCGACCGAAAATCCTCGAAATTGACGCAAAAAGACGATTTTTTACACTGTAACCGTTGCATTCCATGCATTGTACCTGCAATTTCCAATTTTTCACCTTAAAGGTATATACTTTCGAGTAATAAACACTTCGTAACGTGCATCAATGGGGCACGGATCTAAACGGAAATGAAAACCGGCCGGAAATGCTCAAAAATGACAGGAAAAGGCGACTTACTGCATAGTCAGGGGAGCATGTGCTCGAAAATTACGTCCCGTCTGCACGTTTGCGATGCAAAGGACCCCGCACACCTCTTATGGGAAGCTGCACCATGAAGAATTGCCTTCTGACTTATGTCATTCGATTCTCCTCAAGATGCTGATCAAAAGTTATAATTGGCCAACTTTCTACGATGCACCGCTTTCGCAAAAAACCTATGAGAAGATTCAATTATTCGGTGATAAAAAGCCAGAAAGATTCCTCATTTCAGTGCTCGATTGACAAGCGGCTGTGTGTCAACAAGGAAATCATGGGGACTCCCGCACCGAGCGGCAGTCTTATCTCGGATTCCGCACGCCGTTTTCTCGACCACCGTCCAAATCAGATGCTTGAGGAGCATAAGAACAGGAAAGTCTGAACGTCTACCGGGCGAGTGCGGGAGGGAGATAGCCCCTGAGTCGGCAGGTACAGATAAGAAGACGGACACTCGCTACGTTTTTTCCTTAAGTATTCACATCGGGCTTGTTCTCAAATGCTTTGTTCTTTTTTATTCATAGGTTTTTTGCGAAAATGGTGCATCGTAGAAAGTTGGCACAATTATAACTTTTGATCAGCATCTTGAGGAGAATCGAATGACATAAGTCAATTAGCTTTTGATCATGGTGCAGCTTCCTATAAGAGGTGTGCAGGGTCCCTTTGAATAGAAAATGTATATTAGAATGCTTAAATTCGTACTTTGGCTAGTTTTTATTTGTCAGTTATTTTCAACAAAAAAAAATAAATCATAGAGATTGTGCTGATGATAAGTAAGTTAGGGTTAGAATTTGGCAGGAAACAGTGACAATTTGCATTTGATAGAAGGAAATACTGCGTTCCGGCAAAATAAAGTAGCCTTACTGCTGTTCTTTTCGAAATGATGCCAATTTTGGCACACGTACTATAGGGTGTAGCTTATTTTTGAGTTTTGCGAAAATCAAGTTGGTCAACCCCTAAAAAGTTTCTATGTAGTCTCTAAATGAACCTCCGAAAAGGAAAAAAATTTTAAAAAATTTTAACCCGTGCCTCAAAGGGCCTAAAGAGCCTAAACCCAAAATTCAAAAATTTTGGCAAACGACATATCAATTCTGAAGGAAAATTGCAAGTTACGGTCCTTAGGGCGGAAATTTCGTCCGTTTTGGCGTATCTTGAAGCGTAAGTTCACAAACGGCCCAATGACGACGTGAGGCTAGGGGCGCGCCGCGGCCGCCGGCCGCTGAGCGCGCGCGCGGGCAGGGTTGCGCATCGCCGCATTACACCGGCGTAGAGGAACGGACGGTAGGGTGGGAGGGGGATATCCGGTGGAAAAGCATCCACATTTTCAATCCATAATGATAATGCATTATACTTTTTCAATATAGATGAGGAAATATGAGCCATACAAGGAAGTGATGAAAAGAGTGACAAATACATAAGTAGTTTGTACGATTAGGAGCGTAAGTGGGGAAACTTTGCCGTAACCACAGAACAGCCCTGAAAATCTCTGGGAAATAAAAACTGCTATTGTCAACATACCTGTTGATCATCAAAACAGAAAATTCTCACCTACCGGAGGTACCGGAAACCACTGGTATTTGACTAATTAAAAAGATATGTGCGATGTTGTCGAATAGTAAACCTTTTACGTGATCAAATGCGATTAGTGTAAATTTAATTGGAAAAGTTGAAGAAAAATTTGATGAAAGAAAATTGCCCTAAATTCGGGAAGTGCTCCAAGTGTTTTTGTATCATGTGAAGTGTTTGCACAATGCACATGAATGTCAACGGCAGTGCGTGGAAAACCTCTGATCTGGTAATTCCAATATGGAATGAAAAATGTAAAATCCCTGTGATACATATTGTCCATGTTTTTAAAAATGTTTACATTTGGAGCGTCAGGGCTGAGCTAAAAAATATGAGTGGACTGTATATAGGTGTATCTCACCTCTCTCTCCGAAACTGAATCCCCCGAACCTAAAACGTGGTGGCGCTCAGCCGATCATCTTCCCAAAACCCTTTTTGTTTGGGAAGATGAGGCCATGCGGCGGTGCTATACGGCGGTGGTGTGCTGAACAGCGGTGACAAAGGAGGCGGTAGTGACAAAAGAAAACTGCGGCTTACCGTGATGACGGCTAAAAAGAAGAAAGCGAAAAAACAGCAAAGAAATCAAGGAAAGCAAGAAATCCAGAATCCAGAGAAATCCTTGAGAACAGCAGCGAACAAGCTAAGCTCCAAAACCAGCTACGACGTACAAGCAGGAAGCACTAGTGACCTACATAAACCGGCACGGTCAGCTGATCGCAAGCAGCGTGGTGCGCGGAGCGCCCTCAGGCGGCGGTCGGGCGAAGTTCGCTAGGAACAAACGCCGCGGAGAGAGACAATACGTCGCGGTGCAACGCGTGTTGTCCGTGTGCGTATTGCGGGGGAAACTTCCGAGTTTCCAAATACCTGGTGGATCCGCTGTGGCGGGAACATACTCCCCGGGCGGAAAAAGGTCCAAGTAGGTAGCGGGAAAGCGGAAAGCGAAAGCGCTCAAGGAGCGGCGGTAGAAACTATGTTAAAAACCTTACATAGCGACCGGCAACGGGTACAGCTTGTGTACCGGTCGTTTGTACTCCCCGGTGGCGGTGGTGACCTCAGCCACACGGACATGGTTGTCGGCACCTGGGAATACTGCGGAGACCCGACCCAATCTCCAGGCTAATGGCGGCGCGTGTGGATCATGGATTAAGACCAAGGATCCGACTTCCAAGGAAGGGGTTACGTCGGTCCACTTCTTCCGCGGTTGCAGAGAACACAAGTACTCGGTGCTCCAGCGTCTCCATATCTGCTGGGCGAGGGCCTGCGTGAGGTTCCAACGGTGCAGATAGGTGAGATCCTTGTCTTCATAGCGGGTCTCTGGCGGTGCGGCGAGCGGTCTTCCGATCAGGAAGTGCCCTGGCGTAAGGGCAGCTAAATCCAACGGGTCCGAGGATAGCGGGGTAAGCGGGCGTGAGTTGAGCATGGCTTCGATGCGTTGACTCAGCGTTTGGAATTCCTCCAAGACTAGCGTGGTGGACTGCGCGGCGCGAGCTAGGTGAAACTTCGCGCTCTTGACAGCGCTTTCCCATATGCCTCCTTGATGGGGCGCGGCGGGCGGATTGAAATGGAAGTTTATACCTGCGTCATACGCGTACTGTAGCAGCTGCGGGTTCTTCGGATGCATGAGGCGGTACAAGGCGTTCTTTGCTCCTACGAACTGAGTTCCACAATCGCTGAAAAGGTCACTCGGACATCCACGTCGGGCGATGAAGCGGCTAAGCGCTGCGAGGAACGCAACCGTCGTGAGATCGTGGACGACTTCAATGTGAACAGCCTTCACACACAAACAGACGAAGATGCACAGATAGACATTTACAACGCGAGCAGAGCGGAGCTGATGAATCTTCACTTTGAATGGCCCAGCATAATCCATGCCAGTCTTCAGGAATGGCGGGTTTGGGAGCACGCGTTCTGGAGGCAAATCCCCCATCAACGGGTTGACTTGTCGAGGTCTGGCCTTGAAGCAGGGTAGACACTGATGCACGACTTGGCGACAGAGTCTGCGGGCGTTGAGGATCCAGAATTTCCTGCAAATCAAAGATTGGAGGAGTTGCGGTCCGGCGTGCAGGTTTTCCCTGTGATAAAACGTCACGATGAGGCGGGCGATGTGCGCTTCTCCAGGAATGACTATGGGCATTCTGGCGTCGTCACTCAGGGCTGAGTGGCGAAGTCGTCCCCCCACTCGAAGCAGACCATGAGAGTCGATGAACGGGTGGAGTTTACGAAGACGTTGCGTAGCGGGTTTGTCAGCGCCCAACAATTTGAAGTCCTCGGCAAAGTAAACTTCTTGGGTGGCTTTAAGGATCCAGGATTCTGCGCCTGCAAGTTCTGCTGGCTGTAAAATCCCCGTGGGACGCGTTCGGAGACGTGTCGCGGAAAAGAAGCGGAAAACGTACGCCATGACGCGCACAGTTTTAGTCCACGTAGAAAATAGCGGGATGCCTAAGTTCTGTGGAGCCACGGTCGCTAGCAGGACTGTGGCTGCGGGTAAGACCCCGGGTAAATCCTTTTCTGGGATAAGATCCGGGTGCGGTGGCCACTCGCTCTCTGGGAGGGTCAGCCATGGTGGGCCTTCCCACCAGAGCGGGTGCGCGGGAAGCTCAGAGGGTGGGATTCCTCTAGAGGCGGGATCGCTGGGGTTAGGATCCTCTTGACCGTACTCGGTCGCGGTTTGTTGCGTGGTGCGGATGGCCAAAAACGGGCTACAGTTGACGCCGAAGGTTACGGTGTTCAGCGTGTAGGCTCGAACAGGCGCGGTTTTGTCCGGGCGCCAGAGGATCATCTGGAACTTGGCGTCGCTCGGATGAATGTTGATGTATAAGTACATCTGCTGAATGTCTGCGGTCAGGGTGATTGGATGCTTGCGGAAGTTGATGATCAAGTCGCGTATGTCCGTCTGTAACTTGGGACCAGGAAGCAGGACTTGATTCAACGAGACCTTGGTAGAGGTCGGTGCGGAGGCGTCAAAAACGACGCGTAGCTTGGTCGTGCTGCTGGACTCCTTCACAACTGCGTGATGCGGAATGAAGTAGTGCGGTGCGGTTGCGGGCGGTATGGCGGCAGGAGACATGAATCCGTTGTTCTCGTACTCTTGCATAAACTTCTTGTAGGCCGCGTGAAACTCCGGCTCCTTCTCGAAGCGGCGTTCCAGGGCTCGAAAACGAACTTCAGCTCGTGCGAGTGACGTTCCCAGCGGCGGGTGTTCTGGCTTGAACGGAAGTCGGACGCAGTATCGTCCGTCTGCTCCTTGTGTTGTCGTAGCGGTGTAGAAGTTTTCCACGTATTCGTCGGTCGGGTCCTGCCTTGCTGCGGGAGCGACGTCTTCAATGGCGCAAAAATCTTCGAACAGCTTCGAGAGATTCGGCGGTTCCCGAGTGAGCAGCACCTTGCGACTCACGGCGGTATCCTCCGAAGCGGTGCGGCGGGGTGCGGGTCCAAGGACGACGTAACCAAAGAGAGTACCCCAGGCGACGGGGGCCGGGGAACCCAGCTTGATGGAGTCGCCAGTCAGCGCCAGTGGCAGGAGATCAGCTCCTATCAGCATATCCACGGGACCAGGCCAGTCAAAATCCGGGTCGGCGAGCGGCAAGCTGCGGCAACGAGCACGGATGGTCCTGGAGAGCGCGACTGAGGGGGTGTGACCAGTAATCTTTGTCGACACGAGCATCCTGTGGTCGCAGGCGACGAGTTGCTTGTCCAGAGTGCTGACGTCCACCTCCACGGAACCCCTGACCTGAATGCCGGTGTCGTCCAATCCGGCAACAGGGGCGGCATGGCGAGCGAGCTTGAGATGGAGCAGCTGAGCGCAACGAGTAGTGACGATGGACACGTCTGCGCAAGAGTCCAACAGCGCCCTGGCAATGATGACGTGTCCGTTAGCGGATAGGAGTACTCGGGCGGTCGGTAGAACTACCGTCTGCTCTGGAATTCGTGCGATGAAAACCTTCTTGGTGTCCTTGGTCTGGTCAGCCTGTCCTTGGGGGTCCTGCTTCTCGCATAAGATGGTGTGGTGCCGTTTTCCGCAACGGAAACAGTTGTGGCGCGATTCACATTTTCCAACGTCGTGATTTCCGAGGCAGTTGAAACATAGTTGATTCTTGCGTGCTGCGTTCATCCGTTCTGAAGGCGACATGTTCAATATTTGAGGGCAGCGGAACGCTTGATGACCTCGTTCGCACCATCCACAGAGATGTTTTCCAGCGTAGGAGTCCGTAGTGGTCGATGCGTTAGCTGAGATGTGCGGGGCCGACGAAGGCGAAGCAGCAGGAGAAGTATTTACACGGGAAGAATCAAAAGCATGCGATTGCCGAGCAGAATTAGTACCACTACCATGCGAACGCTTACGTTGTTTACCATTAGCAGGAGACTGGGTTTGGTCGTTTTTAGCTAACAAAACCTTGGGGGACTTCTGAGAGCCGCTTTGACTAGACTGAGGCTTATGACTTACAGGGTTGTCTAGAGCTTGAGAGCACTCATCTTTCAAAAAGTCAATGAACTCCTCTAACGTTGGATACGCGCGAGGATCCGCACGGGATTCATCTAATTTGCGCTGCCAGAAGGGCGATAATTTTCGCGTGAGTACAGTAACTAACAAAGGACCATACGTTGCGTCCTCAATTTTTAACGAGGTGAGTGCGTTTTTATGTTCCTGCACTTTTGTGAGTAATTGCGGTATCTGAGCGCTATTCTTTATCTCCGGTAAGTCTAGTAATCCACCAAAATGATGATAGATATGTCGTTTTTCCGACTTATAGCGGCTCTCCAAAAGGTCCCAAGCAACACCATAATTTTCAGCAGTAGGATCAAGCGTTTTTACAAGCGAGAGTGCTTCACCAGATAAAGAGGAAAGCAAATAAGTGAACTTCTCAATTGGGGTTAGAGAAGCATTTTCATGAACTGACACTTTAAACATACTATAAAAAGATGACCATTCAGTGAGAGTACCTGAAAACTTGGGCAGTTCAAGTTTGGGTAACCTAACTTGGTTTTTCTGGCCAGGCGGTTGTGCTGTCTGGGGGGCTGGTGTGGCCGCCCCAGGTGTGCGCACTTGTGCGAGCAATGAATAAAACTTGTGATTTATCGCTCGTAAGAAAGTATCAACATCATCAGTAAATTTAGTAATATTAATGCGCTTTGATTTGCACTCATCAGGAATAGCCACATTAACTGCTACTGCTTGCTTTCTGACAATAGTAGCCTCAGCTTCTATGGCTGCTAACCTATTAATCTGTCCCTGGAAACCTTGGACAGTTTTTATAGAGAGCGCAAGTGCCTCTTCATGCAAAGAAGTTAGCGTGCGTAAAACACATTGCCCTTCAGCAATATTTGCTTGCAACCTTTGCTCTAGCTCCACATCTAACGTTGCCATGGTTCTGATCAGGTGCGACAAACCAAATGAAATTGAGATAACGGAGCGCTTGAGCTAAGAAAATGTACACTAAGATTGCTAAAATACTGATAGCTTGAGGAAAAAGTGCATAGAAAACCAAACAAGAGACAGTGGCGCACTTCAAAAACACTGCGGCGAGCTGAGGAACTAATGCGTGCGGTGTAACTCTATGGAATGTTAGTCCATGCAGAGCAAAACAATGAAATACTATGTGCACTGATAAGGGATGCCCAAGTTGAAAATACTAAGCTTAAGCACACCCAAAATGCAAAACAAGCACACAGGATAAGCAAGTATACTAATGATAGCACTCACTACAAAATGATAACTGGTAAGTTACGATGATATGCGGAGATATTTTAGGTTCGGAGAGGAACGTTCGGAGAGGAGGCGAATCGAGAATTGAGCATAAAATAACTGACCTCACTGCAATGAATGATGAAAATTATCCTAGCGCTGCATAAGCAGGTGAGAAAGTAGAGGGTGAGAGAGCTAAAAGCACCCACAATGACAAAAAAATTCTCACAAGCTGCTCACAGCCATGTGCAGAGACAGTGAGGTTATACATTGAGCCAAATTGAGAGAACTAAAAATGCGGTTTGCGGTTGCGGTGAGCTGATTTTTACTAGAATGCGGGTGAACTCGTTAATCTTGAAGAAGATTAGTAATATCCTAGGTAATAAAATCAACTTTAACCTCACACATGTACGACTGAGGTCATCTGAGGCCGTGCTGAGCTGCGGGGGAACGTGGCCTCGAAGAAGGTGCAGCCTTCTAAGAGGTGAAACTCAGACACGATGGAACTCAAAATGATGGCTTAACATGCTCAATGGAAAAGGAATGCTGCCTTAAAATTAATGCCGATGATCAAAATGCTGTCCTGATCAAAGGCCGAGGGACCAAAATGCTGTCCTTCTCCGGCCCGAGGACCAAAATGGAGCGTCCTATAGGGCTGAGGTGACCAAAATGTAGCGTCAGGGCTGAGCTAAAAAATATGAGTGGACTGTATATAGGCGGTCACCTCTCTCTCCGAAAACTGAATCCCCCCGAACCTAAACGTGGTGGCGCTCAGCCGATCATCTTCCCAAAACCCTTTTCGTTTGGGAAGATGAGGCCATGCGGCGGTGCTATGCGGCGGTGAACAGCGGTGGGCTCCAAGGCCGAGGTCTCCACATGTGGTGGCAAAGGAGGCGGTAGTGACAAAAGAAAAATGCGGCTTACCGTGCAGTACAGCTAATAAAGGAAGAAAGTGCTAATAAGAAAGCGAAAGAATCAGAATGCTAATAAAGAAATCCTCAGGATGCGGAACAGCTAAACTCCAAGCAGCTTCGACGTACAAGCAGGACGTGACAAAACAGACCAGCACTAGTGACCCAAGGTAGATTTACACAGGTATGGAAAAGTTGAAAATTTCCCATGAGCCTCAGTACGTGTCACATGACCTCGTGACGTAGGTTAAGGGGCCCGTTTTTCAATTAAATTACAATCAAATTAACATTCAAACGTTTGTGCGTTTAAACGCTAAAATTAATATCGTATAACCAAAATTGTGCAAAAAATCCCACAAAATTTTGACAAACGATAAACCGAACATAATAAATCAAAATAATCAAAACATACAAAATGGCTGACGTTAAGGGGCCGCTGGAGAGCCAATCAGAGGCCAGTTGTTAAGTTCTGTCCATACCTGTGTAAATCTACCTTGCTAGTGACCTACATACAGGCCGGTCGGTCAGCTGATCGCAAGCAGCGTGGTGCGCGGAGCGCCCTCAGGCGGCGGTCGGGCGAAGCTCGCTAGGAACAAACGCCGCGGAGAGAGACTATACGTCGCGGTGCAACGCGTGTTGTCCGCGTGCGTATTGCGGGGGAAACTTCCGAGTTTCCAAATACCTGGTGGATCCGCTGTGGCGGGAACAACATTTTTAAGAGGAGTGGAGGTGCGTATCAAAAAATGCTAGTCGTCGATCGCTGGTTCAAGAGAATTTGGAGCTGATTTTACGGCAAAAATCGACGTGTTATTCGACACTGCTTTATGTAATGCTCTAGATATCATGGAAAATGAAGAGGATAAAGCATTTTTTATTCTTCAGCGAAAACCTGGATGAGATGCATTACTACCGCCAACTTACAGCTGATGTTGATTGCTTGGCCTCGCCCACGAGGATAAATGACACATTAGGCACCATATTTCAAATCTTCCCCAGTAGCCGAGTGGTCTAAGGCTTTGCCTACGGGATCAGCGAGCGGAGGTCAATTCTTGACGTTAACCATATTTTTTCGATCAGCTAATATTACATTTTTGATTACAGCAAGTAATTGTGGTGGGGGGGGGGGGCTGTGGTGGTGGGATTGTAATACCAGAAAATGTAAGTGGGTAAGCCAGATTGAACCACTCGAATAAAACTTTCCCATTGATGCCTTGTCAAATGCTCTAGTGAAAAGGAGGGTTAACATGGACACTATCAGGGATTCTACATTTTTCATTCCATATTGGAATTACCAGATCAGAGGTTTTCCACGCACTGCTGTTGACATTCATGTGCAAACACTTCACATGGTACAAAAACACTTGGAGCACTTCCCGAATTTAGGGCAATTTTCTTTCATCAAATTTTTCTTCAACTTTTCCAATTAAATTTACACTAATCGCATTTGATCGCGTAAAAGGTTTACTTTTCGACAACATCGCACATATCTTTTTAATTAGTCAAATACCAGTGGTTTCCGGTACCTCCGGTAGGTGAGAATTTTCTGTTTTGATGATCAACAGGTATGTTGACAATAGCAGTTTTTATTTCCCAGAGATTTTCAGGGCTGTTCTGTAGTTACGGCAAAGTTTCCCCACTTACGCTCCTAATCGTACAAACTACTTATGTATTTGTCACTCTTTTCATCACTTCCTTGTATGGCTCATATTTCCTCATCTATATTGAAAAAGTATAATGCATTTTCATTATGGATTGAAAATGTGGATGCTTTTCCACCGGATATCCCCCTCCCACCCTACCGTCCGTTCCTCTACGCCGGTGTAATGCGGCGATGCGCAACCCTGCCCCGCGCGCGCGCTCAGCGGCCGGCGGCCGCGGCGCGCCCCTAGCCTCACGTCGTCATTGGGCCGTTTGTGAACTTACGCTTCAAGATACGCCAAAACGGACGAAATTTCCGCCCTAAGGACCGTAACTTGCAATTTTCCTTCAGAATTGATATGTCGCTTGCCAAAATTTTTGAATTTTGGGTTTAGGCCCTTTAGGCCCTTTGAGGCACGGGTTAAAATTTTTTTAAATTTTTTTCCTTTTAGGGGGTTCATTTAGAGACTACATAGAAACTTTTTAGGGGTTGACCAACTTGATTTTCGCAAAACTCAAAAATAAGCTACACCCTAACGTACTATTTTCTCATGTGTATCCGATGTTATATACAAATAAAACAATTTTTTTGTCTCAGAACTAGAGAGTTTTAAATCAGATACGTGAAATTTTTAGGAAACTCCATTTCAAAAAATCGGTCGTGATTGCTACTCTCTTTGACCACACAGCAAAACTTATGATCCACTTTCCGAATCACTTCTCTTGAACTGCATTTTCTTATTCTTCCTGTACGTAAGTTTTTTCCAATTTCGCACCCTGGAAGATGAAGTTTACTTCTTGAAAATCCTTTTAGACCTAACCTGATGAAAATCCAGCGAGTTTCCGGAGAAGCCGTTGTTCTAGATAATTAATGATGCTTCGACTGATTATTATCGACGTGCTTTTCCACAACAATGTTACACTTTAATTAATGGAGCCCATTAATCTTATAAACAACAAGAGTTCTGGAGAAGTGTGGTGATGTCCTGAATAATCTGGTCGATTATGCTGTGCAGTCGCTCACATCATGAACTCTCATCAGCCGTCAAATGAGGAAAATGTATTGTTTGGGCGCTGCAAGAAAAATACTGTGTTCTCTGACTGCAATATACACTTATCAGTAACCTGAAGCGCAGGGAGGGGAACTTTGTTTCTTTGTACAACTGGTTGCGGAGAGAAGGAACATTGCCAATCCTCTACACCAACTGAGAGATGAGGACCTTGCACCTCATCTCATACTATGGGCTACATAGATTTTTGAGTTATGTCCACATGAATGAACTTCAATCTCATTGCAAGTTACAGCATTGCCTCAACTTATGTGTCACCTGAGCCCCAGAATGCATTCCGATTAAACATTACATTACTTTTTGCATTACATTTAAACATTCGGTCAATGCTCAGCCATGGACTAGCAGTCTTTTGAAGAAAAGAAAAACACACTTCACCTAACTCTCGCTTGAGGAAACACGCTGAACATCATAGAGACAAAAATTTTCATCAAGCGCCACGAAACATCCAAAATTCATCAGTCCCCACAGGCAAAGTCGGGGAAGGTGATGACTGTTGTTTCATTCCATCTGCGAGATTATAATTTGCCTCAGTCAATCCAATGGCTAGATAGGGGCATGCGCCAACTCCACTTATCTCTGAAGCATTTGTGCGTCATTACTATCCACATGAAAACCTCTGACTCTTGCAGAAGCAAGAACATGAGCTTAAATAAGTTTTTTACTTCTTTAAACCTTGCAACACTTCAATTTTCAACCACACAGAAATCACAACCACATATCAAACACAGATCATAACTGATGAATAGTTTTAGAAATATACCATCATAAGCGGATGTTTTTAAGGTGAATAATAGCAAACGACGGTCTGTGCAGAGGCTTAAATATGTCGTATGCGCTTGCAAACCAAAAGTAAACAAATGCCAACTTATCTGACAACACCTCTAGGATTGTGCGACTGTTTTCAGCCATTCATACGACTTCAGTAACCTGATCTAAGTACACAGTTCTTGCAATGAAAATGAAACCAAAATTAGGAGAAAATTTCCCCATACTAAATCGATGATGCGAAGTTAGGTTCTTTCACAATGGGAAATGCCATGCACAACAACTTTAGCAACATCCGATGACGCTCACTCGATTTGAATTTCCATTCATCATAGCTGAATTTAGATACAGTTGTGACATACAGAGAACTGAGTCTGATTGTCAAGGAATTTAAAGGAAACATGAGGTAAAGCTGAATTGTTGTTGAATTAAACAATATGTATACACTGATTGTAAAGAGAGAAAGATTCTTCCTTTAAATGCCCACTCACAACTCACACCGACTTACAACAAAAAGAGAAGAGAAATACTCACGATGAACGGATGAATATTTGGCATCAGAAATGGAAACTTCTTAATAACAATAGCACTGCATGTGTTACGGCTTGCAAAAGCTAGAATCACGAACAGAAAATAAGAGTATTTGATCACCATATTGAGTCAGGATTTGAGAGAGTTCGGGATCGCTCGCAGTCCCCAGATCAAGGCGGATAAAGAATGGTGGTCGCATTTCGATTTTGGCTGCCATCTTGAAGCGTTGTGACGTCAAGAGGGTTCGGGTTTTGCCGTGCAATCCGAGGTTGAGTCGGCCCCCCCGGCCTCGGCCAGCCCATGTACCCGATGTACCCGATACCGTGTGACGTCCAGAGGGTACGAAATGCGACCACCATTCTTTATCCGCCTTGGTCCCAGATGGTCCCAGCCAGCTGCATAGCTGCATAGAGAAAAGGTGGTGGAAAGACAGCCATCTTGAAGATTGGCTGTGACGTAGAAAAGTACATAGACTGGCGCGCTATTTAAAAAAAAGTACATTTCATGAATGCAGCGTGAACTCCGGAAACCATCTCGGCAAAGTAAATTTCATTCAAAATGTGTTTGTAGTGTTTGTGATTGATTACAGGCATCGTATGTTCTTCTAAATAAGTTTAAATTAAGAAGCCCGAGTACCGAACTGCGTAGGGAGTACTAGAGTACCTATATTAAGAGAGAGTATGGCCACTGGAGTTACCACCTCTGATTGGCTTAGCCATCTTAGGCTGAATGGAGCCCTTAGGACCCAAAAATGGCGGACGCCATAAAGTTAATGTAATGCAAAATGATTCAAAATGTAGTTGTCTTTGCTTATCGTAACGAGAACTTTACCCAAATGCACTATTGCGACTTTTTTACATATTTTTAAGGCTAATCGTGTGCAATTTTTGAGAAAAATGATTTTAGATGTAGTAAGGTTGGCAGCAAGTGCGGTTGGTGATAACCGTCAAAAGTTGGCAATGACCCCCCTCCCATCATCAAAAACCAAAACAAAGCACCGCCATTTTTGGGTCCTAAGCCTCTCCATGGGACCCAGTGGCCATACTCTCTCAATATAGGTACTCTAGGGAGTACCGTTGATTACCGTTGATTAGAATAGAGTACATAGAGTCGTAATGTACGAGGGAGAGCTGGCGCCACTTTTAAGCATTTTCCATGTCCCGAATTCCGAGACTCCTGTGTGACGTAGAGTCCCTTTATACCCAGAGTTACGACAACTCGATTATCAGCTGACTGGCAGCCGGCCTTGGCTGGCCATGGAGGCCGAAACGAGTGCACCCAAATGAACGATATTGAGGGATAAGGATCAGGAATCCTGCGATGTCTGTCACACAAAAACAACAACATCAACAAATTGATCAATTAAAAAGAAAATGAGATTGGTTTGTGAATCATTTCTTAATCTATTTTCATTTTGGATCGATGGAAATAATAATTTACTCTTGATGAACCACAATTAGGTAATGTTTTCATTATTCTTGTTCACATTCGAGGTACCGCCATCTTGGTGCACTCGTTTCGGCCTCCACGAGCGAGAACCAATCAGAATTGGATTTTTTTTTAGGCCACTTTCAGCCCAATCCTGGCCCAACCAAAAGTGAGTTGTCGTAACTCTGGGTATAAAGGGACTCTAACTCCGGAGAATACTATCGGTGCTTAATATTATCTCAAACATGCTTCAGATGTCAAATTTTGAAATCATCCATGTTGTGAATACCTATCTATTAATTATACCTGTATCTTTCCCTCTGCTTTATGCTGCTTATTAGTACATTCTGTGCGCATTGGGGGAACTAGTTGAGAGGAGGAGGGGGGGGGGGATAAATCTTACCCTCACATCTGACTTAATTCCTAAGAAATATGAGGGATTTTGCTAAGTTAGCTGTGTTGCCAGACTTTCATTGTGGAAATTATAATTGTACCAAAAATATTTCCATGTAAAGATGAACCATCAAGCTAAAACTTTAACTAAACATTCGCACAAATTTATCAATTTCTTTTTGTGGCACAATGGTACAACTTCTGGAAACTTCCTGTTAATAGGTAAATACGAGGCACTTAGCACATTTCTTGAAAAATTTGCTAAAACAATATCTGTGCACATTTCTACTTTTGATAACTTAAACCTTCAAAAGTACATAACAATCCAAAAAGTGGTAGATGCGCAGGAAACGGAAATGGATGGGAGAGCTGGGTGGGGTAGGGAGGCGGCGGACGATAGGATGGGTTAGAGTAGGTATTGGGAAGAGAGTGCTCGAAGCTCGAACTGCCCTGAGTTCCCGTCGCGCGACGCAGCCATCTTGCCTGCACATCGTAGGGGGTCTTTGCCTGCAAAAAGTAAACATCACACGAGCCCATCCGGAGAGCGTACGGACCTTTCAAGATAGGAGCACCTGGGAACACTGGAGACCTGTATAATACGAGCACTCCGTCTTTATATTATTTCTTATTTCTTCAATTCAGTAATTTCGATTCTATGGCTGCATTGCGCGGAAGTTTTGGCCTCCTAAGGATAGGTGTTTGGTCAGAGTCTCCAAGAGGTGAGGTCATTCCTGTCATTCATTTGGACTTTTACTCTCCTTGTTGGATAACTTGTCAGAATAGCACTCTTCGGCTATCTTGCCAACAAAAATTTCAAGTATTATCAGATGAGTTTTTACATGTACCTGCACAGTTTTAAAATATTATGCTCCGCTTTTTCAAAATGCGAAAAGAGCTCCCAATGTCGCTCAACACCCTCAAGCTCTCGCCACTTAAGTTTCATTGCGGAACATGGTCCTCTGCAGAGCTAAGTAGGCAAGGAAGACTTAGGAATGTTCAACTTTGAGTAAACAACACTAGTTGATCATCTGCTACTTAACACAAGCCCTTTCAATGCGCATCTATCAAAGCGAGTCACAGCATACAGGTTCAACACAAGGTAGGATTGAAGGAAGATAGTTCACACCTACTAACTCCAACTAAACTCTTGATTCTTACCAATACATCTTAAATTCTGATCGGATTCAGATCTCAAAAGAGCTCACTCCTACAAACCCTGGCCAGTACAGAATCTTACAATTAAGGCTGCAGGAAAGTGCTGTTTGGAAGAGACGTATTAATCACTTGAGCTTTTATGTCGAATATACCTATTTGATAAAAGAATGTCAGTTCCTCTTAAATGTTGAGTATATTCATCAAGAAAAAGTTAGCTTTTCGACCATGCCGTGATGTGCTGCTGCCTGGCAGATGAAACTGGAACTTCATACGTGTCTACTCAACGTTTTTACGTTGACTGCTGCCGTACAGGGTAGCGTAGGCGAATCACAGGGTAGTGCGAAATTGTGAAATGCGCAGTCTTAAGCAATGTGAAGGCTAAGAGTTTTCTGAACCTCCGATGCTTTGCTGCATGTAGGTACTCATGATTCCGCTAAACCACTTCAAGTACCCATTTACCCTCAATAATTTTCTATGTTCAATGAGCGTTTAAGATTGTGTTTTCCTAAAATTTTCTGTGCAATTGAGACACGTTTGTCCCATTATTCCAACTCTTCATTCACTGCTGTTACCTTTTATCATTTCAGAGGACCGAACTAGAAATAAAAATGAAGTTAACTATGATGACAACACAATTGATGGAGTACCCTTGAGGAAATTATACATCAAGAATGTCCCCTGTGGCGTAAGTCATTTTTTTTCATTTGTCCCTCAAGTAAATGAAAAGTAATTAATAGGATTAAGACCTCCCACGGTTCGTTTGAACCAAAGTTAAATGAAGAGTCGATGCACTCATGATTTCTCCTCAGAACCTTGAAGTATGATGTAAATACATTGCTTTAAGACCAAAACGAAAATATTCTGTCGACCTCTCGGAAAATAAGGCCGATTTAAAGGTTTCTAGCCCCGAATCGGCTGAAAATTGCTGATTACAGAGCAATTATCCAATACTTATGGCTGTACTCTTTGTTTTTTGAAGTTGTGGGGGCATTGAGGATAGGAAAAGGCCTTTTTCTTCCTTCACCCCCCCCCGCCCCCCCCTTCCATGAAAAACCATTTATACCCATGCATATGCATGCGCTCAAATTGATATGCATGTCTTGCTAGTTTGAGTCGGTGGATTGGACCCAAAGTAGAATACCAATGACCAAACTCGAAAATTGCATAATCGCTTATTGCAACGTTGCAGATTTCCCTCTATTATTTTTTACGGCCGAGAATTTTGCAGAATTTCAAGGAAAACTTCATTCGTTTTTTTTACAACGACATTAAAATTCAGTGGAAGTAATTCTCTCAAATCTTTCCTATGGTTCGTCTATAAATGAAGAAAGTAGAAAAATATGCGAGCAGAAACTCTGAAACGTCACAATAAAGATGCGTTTAATATTTGAGTTTACCTTTCAATATTCTTTAAAATGTATTAAAAATACAGCAGGATTGATTGGAATATTTGAAGAAAAAATAGTCTTTTTCACAAAAATAGAAGGTTAGTTATATTGAAAGCATTTGAATACTATGAACAGAAACAACAGGGTCTCGGCTTTTATAGTGAGCAAGCCCCTGAGAGTGTCCATCAAGATTTTAAAGCCACATGGCTGAAATACAAAGTAGCAGAAACAAACCCTAACTACTTAACTCAATTGCTACGCGCAGTTTGCGAGTACAATTCACTGCATCTGTAATCTCGTGGGTATAATCATCTTTACTTAAAAAATTATACTAGTATGCGTAATTATTTTTATAATTCCATCCTTAAATGATTTTATGCGATTTTTATATGATTTATGCTGCTTTGTTGTGCCATATTCATTGTTTGCTTATATGCTTCCATTCACAGTAGATTTTTTGCTTGATTGCTAAATTGCTTTTCTGCCATTCTAACATGGTTTATGCTTTGCCATATTTTGTATTCAAATGCTTTCAATAGGCATAACTAACCCTCTATTTTCGTGAAAAAGACTATTTTTTCTTCAAATATTCCAATTAATCCTGCTGTATTTTTTAATACATTTTAAAGAATATTGAAAGGTAAACTCAAATATTAAACGCATCTTTATTGTGACGTTTCAGAGTTTCTGCTCGCATATTTTTCTACTTTCTTTATTTATAGACGAACCATAGGAAAGATTTGAGAGAATTACTTCCACTGAATTTTAATGTCATTGTAAAAAAAACGAATGAAGTTTTCCTTGAAATTCTGCAAAATTCTCGGCCGTAAAAAATAATAGAGGGAAATCTGCAACGTTGCAATAAGCGATTGTGCGATTTTCGAGTTTGGTCATTGGTATTCTACTTTGGGTCCAATCTACCGACTCAAACTAGCAAGACATGCATATCAATTTGAGCGCATGCATATGCATGGGTGTAAATGGTTTTTCATGGAAGGGGGCGGGGGGAGCGAGGGACGGGGGGGTGAAGGAAGAAAAAGGTCTCTTTCTACCCTCGATGCCCTCACAACTTCAAAAAACAAAAAGTACAGCCATAATTATTGGATAATTGCTCTGTAATCAGCAATTTTCAGCCGATTCAGGGCTAAAAATCTTTAAATCGGTCTTATTTTCCGAGAGCTCGACAGAATATTTTCGTTTTGGTCTTAAAGTAATGTATTTACATCATACTTCAAGATTCTGAAGAGAAATCATGAGTGCATCGACTTTTCATTCAACTTTGGTTCAAACGAACCGTGCTCTTTGAGCGAAAGTCGGTAAGGGTTGAAATTATCAAAAGGTCCTTAAACTGGACAAAATTTTTTTCAAGTGAAACCGAATGGGTTTGGAGGGTCAGAGCTAAAAAATTCAATTTTGCCTCAAAGTGGGACACTTCAATAGAGTACTGTAATCTCATGACATCTAAGTACCATCTTTTCTGAGCGACACCAAAGATGAACTGATTCGCGAACTTCCATTTTTCAATTTCTGCAGTGTTTTTACCGAGCCCCCCCCCCCTTCCCCGATTAATTGCGGACCCGAGACTATGGAACGGCGTTGCGGACCAAACCTAAAACGCACGCACAACACAGAAAATAAGTGCGGCACAGTTAAATCTCTAATGTCACCCAGGAAATGTTGAATATTTCACTATTTCAGTGCTTTACCGAGAATGTTGTGTGCTACGAGAAATTTCGATATTTGAACCTAACCTCAAATGCTGCGTCGCGCGCCGAACTTCGATAGATCGAAATTCTTCGCGACGCACAACTATTCACTTCTCTCCGGGGAACGCACAATCTTTTTTTTTTTTTTTTAAATCAGAAAACCGTTGGAGGGGAATAGCTGCACTGTTGCCAAGACTATATCTGAAAAGCATACAATTGTGTTTCACTCACCCAATTTTTTCGAGATCACGCTTTTCGACCCCTCTTGAATCTGAATTCACAACCATCACAAGATTAACAACATCAAATTGTCTCCTATCAGCAGATCGCAACTCTCGGCAAGCCCGAATTTTGAAAGTCTTGGCAACCACGCCATTATTCCCCTCCAACGGTTTCCTGACGAAGAAAAGGAAGACGTAAAAATGTTGTGCTTCACGCACTTCGCGCAGAAGTTCGATCCATCGAAAGTGCGTCGGTAGTATTTGAAGATATTCCCGTAATTTCTTGCGCACAACGCGTAATCGTTAAAGTATGGAAAGGAGGGGTATCGATAAGGGCCGATTTTGGCCCCACTTCCAAAAATCATCTGAACCCATATTTTAAGTGCTCTAGGGTAGGTGCATTCTGGCGCATAATATTTTTGCGATTGGGCATCGTTTTCCTCTCAAAACAGCAGACTCAATTTTTCGACTGAAAAATGGTTTCAATTTTATGACAAGCCCAAAAAAGCTTTGTTTCATGAATACGGGAGGTCCATTCACGTAATTTTTTGCGTACTTTTCAATGGAACAATTGAATATTGTCTAAATTCATCATTAGTGGGTCATTCTGGACATTTTCAACGATTTTTGGGGTTTTTGGCAATTTTTCACCTGTAACTAGAAAACGGTTAATTATGCAACAAAACAATGAGTCAGTTAAGTCATGTTTTTTTTATTGTGTCATTCGAAAGTAGTAAGTGACCGAAGCTTAGATTTTTTCCCCCAAATTTTTTTGATGACTGCTAACGGGAGAAAAGTTTATTCGAAAGTGCCAAAAATTAGGGTGGCCTAAAACGGCGTTTGAACTGCGCGCTCGTAGGTTCCGCATGTACACGTCACGATCAATATGGCAGCGGAATGCGTAGTGGAAGAATACACGGCGGCGACGCGTTGGCGGTAGGTTTTTGTTGGTCAATTGGAGGTTATGTCGGTTACTTTGTTTGAGATTCATATCCATTGTTCTTAATTCTCTAAGCTTTTCAATCAGAATGAGATACAGGTGTATGTAGAATATGAAACATTCACACAGAACTTACTTAACCTCAAACGAGAAATCGTGATGTCAAAAACGGTAGCGTGGCGGTAGTAAGCAGGTTGGCTTCGTCGCCGCCATCTTCCCGTCTATGACGCGGAGATGCGGAGATTCACGGCGGTCGGTTCAAACACGTTTTCAAGGACCCCCAAAAAGGAAGCGTCATATCTCCGCGGAGACATTTTTTCGTGAAATTTTAACATGCGCATCGTTCTTCTCGTACCGAAAACTGTAAGGTCCGACTATTTGCAGGCAAATCCCTCCCGAGCTTAACTGACTCATTGCAGATTCAAAAAGAGCGTAAAAAATCCGTCAGAAATCATTGGTTAGACATTTTCTCAGCTTAAACCGTCAACACAAAAAACAGCTCTAAACTTGAGAAAACCTAGAAAACTGCATTTTTCACGATTATTAGTCTTCATTAACACCCAGCACAATTTTGCCACATCACCAAAATTCAACAGATTAAAGTTACATGTCAGTACATGAAACACGCCAAAAATTACGGTGTGGAAAAATTGTGCTCATTGATAAAAATAGACTTTTGTTGAATAGTACCATCCTGAGTACCTTGAATAAAAGATGAAAATTCTCTAACTCTCCGGGAAGATTCGCCAATCATTCACGGGATACCTGTATCCGGGTAATTTTTTGCGTACTTTCGATTGGAACGAGTGAAAATTGTGAAAAATCATGTTAAGTGGGCCATTCAGAGAATTTTTCACGATTTTTGGGATTTTATTGTGGTGGGGGGAGGCACGGTGCGTTTTAAACAATTTTAATGCGGTCAACATACCACCCGCGATTTTTTTGCGGAAATGTCAACTAGAAGGCCTACTGATTGAGGAACAACAAACCGCGAAATCTGTGATGGGGCCGTTTTTGAGAAAATGCGATTTTTCGCTTTTTTGGCGGGAATTTCGGGTCAAGGCGCTGAAAAAGTCAAGTTAGGCTGTTTTTGTAGTTCGTAAATGCATATCCTATACATTTTGAGTCAATCAAGTGCCAGTAGATAGCTATTCGTGCATATTGCCCAAAATTCATATCCTTAAATCCACGACTTTTGGGTTTTTGGGGGGTTAGTCAAGGAGAAATCCGAAAAAAAGAGGGTTAACCCGGAACAAATTGCTTAACAAACTTTTCCTACGTAAACTTCTTCAGTAGGTCCTATTGAACAACATACCAAAAGTTTACCACGGTTCGCTCCCGGAACACCCCCCCAAATTGCCTAAATTTCAAAATGGCGGCCATAATAAGGCCTCTGGGAGTTCGATTTTTTTAAAAATACGCATACAGTGTCATGTGAGGTGTCAAATTCCTATGTAATTTTGGTCGTAGATTTCAAATATGAAGGTGAATTTTTGAAATGTTTACGTGACATCCCTAGTATACTAGGGACTTCACCCTCCTGCCTTTCAAAGCTGGCCGCCATCTTTGCATTTGGAGCAATCCCTTTGACTTGAGGGCTTTTATGACTTCATAAATGAAATCTACGACCAAAATTACATAAGAAATGATACCTCACTTGCCTTATCACGCGAACTTTTTAAAAATCCACCCTCTTGACTTTCAAAATTGGCTGCCATCTTGGATTTGGGGTACCCCCTTTTGATCAAGGGACTTTTTTGACTTCATATTTGAAATCTACGACCAAAATTACATAGGAATTGACACCTCACATGACACTGTATGCGTATTTTTAAAAAAATCGAACTCCCAGAGGCCTTATTATGGCCGCCATTTTGAAATTTAGGCAATTTGGGGGGGGTGTTCCGGGAGCGAACCGTGGTAAACTTTTGGTATGTTGTTCAATAGGACCTACTGAAGAAGTTTACGTAGGAAAAGTTTGTTAAGCAATTTGTTCCGGGTTAACCCTCTTTTTTTCGGATTTCTCCTTGACTAACCCCCCAAAAACCCAAAAGTCGTGGATTTAAGGATATGAATTTTGGGCAATATGCACGAATAGCTATCTACTGGCACTTGATTGACTCAAAATGTATAGGATATGCATTTACGAACTACAAAAACAGCCTAACTTGACTTTTTCAGCGCCTTGACCCGAAATTCCCGCCAAAAAAGCGAAAAATCGCATTTTCTCAAAAACGGCCCCATCACAGATTTCGCGGTTTGTTGTTCCTCAATCAGTAGGCCTTCTAGTTGACATTTCCGCAAAAAAATCGCGGGTGGTATGTTGACCGCATTAAAATTGTTTAAAACGCACCGTGGAGGTGGTTTGGGGTTTTTAGGGGGCTTGGGGAGCATATTTTGTTTGTAATACAACAAAAACAATAACAAATTCAGAAAGAACGCAAAAAAATTCGTAGAATTCGATACTTGACCACTCCTCTCTCAGCTTGGACAGTCCTACCCGAAAAACCGGTCTCAAACTGAGAAACGGAAAAACCAGGCCTTTGTCTCCACACCCCAGTCATAATTACATCCTTGTCAGTTAACAGGTTAGAACGTTTAGCAGTATACAGGGTGTAACAACTAAGTGAAAACAAACTTCCAGGGTTATTCTATGGCTCAAAATAAGCACATATTGTTCACAATAAATAAGGAGAAGACCTGCATCATTATCCACGTTGCTATCCCCTCAGACCACAACATCGTCAGAAATAAGCCGAAAAGCGAACCAATATAAGAACCAGGCAATCGATAACGCAAAGAAGTGGGGGATGAAAACCATGAGTTGTTCCCGGCACATAATTGGAGCAACAGGCACCATTTCTAAAGTGCAGCTAAGGCAATCTCAGAGATTCCGGGTACTACCACAACCTCAGCAACTCTCCAAAAGACATTCATCTTGAAACAGCTCAATTGTAAGAAAAAGTCATGGACTGAAGTACCTGAGAAGTGAGGTGCACTCGTGGTACTTCGGCCGCTAGAAAAATTTGCCGTCTCCTTAAGACGTGATGTAAGGTCAAAATAATAATGAATAAAAATTATCCTGCACACCTGTAATATCACTAATCTTCTAAAACTCAGGCAGTGACTGTATTTTTATTTTTAATTATGTGACCGACTGCTAACTTAGTGGTTTATGCTCTTTTACTTTGACAAACTTTTTTTAAAATTTTTAACAACTGTTACGATTTTAACATCTTTTTTCGATTTTAACACCTTTTTACGATTTTAACACCTTTTTACGATTTCAACACTTTTTGAAGAAATGTTTTATGAACCCTCAAATTATAGCATTTTTAGTAAAGGCTCTAGCTTTTGAAAACTTGCTACGGTCACCGTCTTTCAATGAGTTTTATTCCACAAACGTATTTTCTGTGTAAAAGTACTTAAAATAGTAATAAAAACAGAAAAAAAAAAAAAATCATTGGAACGGGTTTTACGAAAAAAAACGTAAAAACCTTTTGTTAAGCTAGTGATGTAAATTATGACTGGGGAGCTGGAGAAGAGGCCGGTTTTTCCCCGTTTCTCAAGTTTGAGACCGTTTTTCGGTAGACAGTCCAAAGCTGAAGAGAGTTCAAGTATCGAAATCCAATCGAATTTTTCGCGTTCTTTCTGAATTTGTTATATTTTGTGTATTTAACAGACAAAAAATGCTTTTCCAAGCCCCAACACCCCGAACCCCACCCCCCCCCACAGAAAAACCCCCAAAACCACCCCTAAAATCTTGAAAATTCTTTGAATGCCCACTTAACATGTTTTTTCACAATTTTCACTCGTTCCAATCGAAAGTACGCAAAAAATTACCCGGATATAGGTATCCCGTGAATGATTGGCGAATCTTCCCGGAGAGTTAGAGAATTTTCATCTTTTATTCAAGGTACTCAGGATGGTACTATTCAACAAAAGTCTATTTTTATCAATGAGCACAATTTTTCCACACCGTAATTTTTGGCGTGTTTCATGTACTGACATGTAACTTTAATCTGTTGAATTTTGGTGATGTGGCAAAATTGTGCTGGGTGTTAATGAAGACTAATAATCGTGAAAAATGCAGTTTTCTAGGTTCTCTCAAGTTTAGAGCTGTTTTTTGTGTTGACGGTTTAAGCTGAGAAAATGTCTAACCAATGATTTCTGACGGATTTTTTACGCTCTTTTTGAATCTGCAATTGTTTCGTTGCATAATTAACCATTTTCTAGTTACAGGTGAAAAATTGCCAAAAACCCCAAAAATCGTTGAAAATGTCCAGAATGACCCTCTTAAAGTGAGTTTAGACAATATTCGCCTGTTCCATTGAAAACTACGCCAAAAATTACGTAATTGGACCTCCCGTATTCATGAAACAAAGCTTTTTGGGGCTCGTCATATAATTAAAACCATTTTTCAGTCGAAAAATTTAGTCTGCTGTTTTGAGAGGAAAACGATGCCCAATCGCGAAAACATTATGCGCCAGAATGCACCTACCCTAGAGCACTTAAAACATGGGTTCAGATGATTTTTTGAAGTGGGCCGAAATCGGCCCTTATTGATACCCCTCCTTTCTCGCAGCGCACGACATTTTCCGCGAAGCACTCAGATTTTCCTGTGCAGCGCATATTTTTTGTGTCGCTCGTGAATTTTTTGTTGCGCGCGCGTTTCAGGTTTGGTCCGCAACGACGTTCCATACCGAGACTACTCTACGAGGCCCGGCTGAAAAGAGAACTTCTACGCAAATCTGCCAGCTTTCAACAAGTGGTTGAAATCCCATCGAAATAAATTAATGGGATTGTTTTTGAATCTTTTTGGAAGCTGCAGCTTCGACTTTGGCTTTTGAATCGAACTGAGTGCCTTTGATATGAAGGCTCCATTCAGGACCAAAAAAACCCAAAAATCTTAAGGAAATACGTGAGGACTATAATGAAGGATGAGTAATGGTCTCCAAATCCAATCGCTCAATGATGACAGAAGTTTGATGACTGCAATGGGGTCGGGCATCATCATGCTGTAACAAGAACTTCGTGCATGTTGGTTGTAGGTATTCTTCGAACCCTGGATTTTAAAAGTTATAACATCCCACCGTACATGCCGAAATTGGTATTGGACAGCCTCATCTGTCACCCGCAACATCTTCCTTCAACGTGTTGGAGAGAACATGTTGGAAGTTTGGCAACACTGTAACATCAAAGATGGTTCAATTTTGCCAACCAATAAGATGTTAGAGATGTATTACGTTTACTCTCAGAATATCTGTAGTTTTTGCCGAAATCTTCAATGGCTCTCAAGTTATGAGCTTGGAGCGTTTCTTTTCAGCGGAGCTCCTTAACATCTTGTCTTATTTACAGATTGATTCCTATTTTTAATATGTACCGAAGTCAAGGTATTGCATTCTGTAAATGAAGTTACGTGTTGAAGTTTTTTTCAGTGAAAGAAATGATTTTCATCCATCAATTGCACAGTATACCTTCCAACCATAGACTTAAGTGAATGCTGCTGGAGACAAAAAACACAATTTCTGAAAGACCATTAGAAGATGCCGCATGGCATTACCCACTGACAACTGAATTAACAAATAATGGGGGGGGGGGGGGACAAAAAAGAAAATTAGAAAATGTCAAACTCCTAGAGAACCATGTGGGTATCATCGTTGCTTCAGTCATTACTCACTGGGAGCAGTTGACCCGATCTTGTCACTGCTTTTCCGCTGTTACAATTGATAATATCTGTCAGGATTCTAACAGACGTTTTTTTTGTATTCAATGCTTTTTAGACCAAACAAGAACAACTTTATTCGTGTTTTATGTATTTTGGTGATGTTGAAAACATAGTCATCTGTCATAGCCAGCACACATGCAAAGGATTCAACAATCGGCACAAAGAGTGCGACAAAGTCACCTTTGCTTTTGTCACCTACAAATCAACTGATGATGCTATAAAGTGAGTTCATGTACCCTTCTTAATGTATTATGAATAAGTACTGTGAATCGCGGGGTTGCAACCAAATTGTGAAGGTGCCCTACAAATTGTAGAGGCTAAGAGGTTTTTTTTTTTTTTTTTCGTTCGAAGGTGTTCAGATTTTCAGCTCTTGTAGAATAATGCAACTTTGCAAGCATCCAAAAATTAAACGAAATTTTGATTAGAGTGTTGTGTTGACTGTTTTGCGAAAATTGCCGAAGCCAAAAAAAAGAGGGTTATTCATACAGGCGAAAAATGTACCCAGCCCGGAATGTACGAAACTTTGTGAGCCGATAGTACTAGTTGAGAGAGGCTTATCCCTAACTCCGTTTTTGCAGGAACCCCAGGGAAACAGCGTTGCCATTTTTTAAAGTCGTAACCTTCAAACATCCATAACTTTCGCAAAAATGCAATTACAGAGCTTGTATTTATATGAAAAAACGCCAAAAATTACGCTCTATCGACCTATGCAAAAAAATTTTAATTTGACTCTACTGTTGCCACGTTTTGGCCATTATTTTAATTTTCGTAATTATTTAAAATTACGTTACCGCCATAAAATGTGTTTGCGGTTGGTGGGGATTGAATTAAAACCTGTCGGAATTATTGTTCGTTCGATTCCGCATACATTGATATGTTATACTTTTCTGAGAGACTTAGGGAACACGAGTTATAGCGATTTAAAAATTCGGCAACACGCCCGACCCCCGATATTGACGCTCGTTCAGGTACGTTTCGTGACTCCAAGTTAAAGCAAAACACCTAGACCAAACAAAATTCGAAAAAACAGTTCATGTTTTGCGCTTTTTTGAAACTTTAACATGATTTTTAGGAATTCAAGTAGCGGCGGTGTTGCCGGTTTTCAATGAAAACCAACGCTGCGATCACAATTTAAGTAGTACTCATTCAATCACGTCCAGCTACATTTATTAACCTAAACTGACCATTTGCGATATGGTGTTCACAACATTGCCTAATTTTCGTCGGAACTCGCGTAGAGGCGGTGTTGCCAGTTTTCGTGGAAACCGCCACCGCAATCACAAAAAAAAATGTATTACTTATTAAATCACGTTCAGCCTTATTCTGTAGTTAGAACTGTCTATTTATCGAATCGATGGTTTCTTCTATCTCTCTGCAACGGCAGTGGTGCCTAACAGTAACAAGATTTAGAAGAAAGTGAAAGAAGTAAGAAGAAGAAAAGTAAGAAGTAAAAGAAAAGCAGTAGAAGAAATTATCGATTCGATAAATAGACAGTTCCAACTACAGAATAAGGCTAAACGTGATTTAATAAGTAATCTATTTTTTTGTGATTGCGGTGGCGGTTTCCGTGAAAACTGGCAACCCCGCCTCTACGCGAATTCCGACGGCAATTAGGCAATGTTGTGAATACCATGTCGCAAATGGTCAGTTTAGGTTAACAGATGTAAAATGCACTAGTGACTATTATTCTTGTCAATAGGAGGAGATGTGTCAGATCACCCATCAAGAACTGAATTAAATGCTACTGGACCAACGGAAGTTTTTTTGTTTTAACTGTTCTTAAGTAAAGAAAGAAGCAGTACTACATAATTTTAATGAAACTTTATGATGAATATTTAAGAAATAAATCAAATTATAAGGCAATAATTAGTTTTCAAATTCTAGGAGGGAGAGGTGAATATTTAAAGTAATGCCCTGAAAAGCCATTTATCTGACAGAGAGAGAGCAGAACTTGAAGAAAGCATACCGAAGGACTCTTGGATGGAAGCTGTTAGTAGAATGCCAAGAGCGCGGATTGATTGATTGTGAACTTTGAATCAGTGAAATTCAAAGGACAAAAAAGCTATCAATATTAATCTAGCGAGAAAGGAAGGACAGAGAAAGAAGCTTCACTGATTTGCGCCACTGAAAGTAGTGCCACACTAAAACACTGGTGAAATGCTCTAGATTATTCCCACAGAGGGTTGTTTCAGAGAAAACTTGCTGACACATTGTTTTGCAAGATCTATGTAGCCTCCATCTTGGTCCTCCATCTCTCTAAACTTGTGTTCAATTTTGTTTGTTCTCAGAGCATTGAATTCAAAATCTGTCCAGTTTAAAAGGAATAAATTGTACATTTTAGCAGCTTTTGCCCATTGCCAGCCTTATACCCAAGATGAATCAAGTGAAGAAGATGAGCCTCTTGATCCTAACACGGTGAGTTTTTACCAAGAGCCAAACTTGATCTCGCCAAAAAAATAAAATTAAAATCAAAACTGATCAGTTGCATGGGTGAGGGATTTGAGAATAAAAAATATGTAGTCATAGAACTTTTCGCGATAAAAACGATGGTATCGTTCAAAAAGTCAAAAATCAAGTCCTTAAGCCCGAAAAAGCCTGTCAAAGTTCCATCAAATTCAAGTTATAAATAACGATTTTCATTGGCTGCAGTACAGTTGGTCAAACTACGCGGGAGTTTCTCCTCGCCGCCGTTACCCATGTCTTGACCGCGTGTTTATCTAGTGGAGGTTAGGTTAGGTACAGTTCATCTCGAGCTTCAATTGGCTACGATGATAAGCGGACGCTGCCGGAGAAACCCGAGCAGGGCCGGCTGCTACGCATCGCCCTCCGCTCTCCGCCGAACGGCTCCTCCGTCCGTGAAGAAAATGGGAAAGGAGCGATTTTCAACTCACTTTCCGACCCAGAAATTGTCGTGAAGAGCCAAAAACCCAGTCTGTAATTGATTCATCTTATCTTCAGGTATCCATCAAGATAAAAAAAATTAGTTTAGTCGGAAAACTCGATTTTTCCTGATTTTTTAAAAAACTCACATTAGCACGCAGTTTAGAAAGCAAAAACCCGTGGCCATGCGTTGTGACGTCAGAGTCACGTGATTTCGAGGCGCGGGAAGGAACCCCGTTTCAAACCGTTTCTCAACTTTCGACGCTTTTTCTCCATGTTCCAATCATCAGAAAATATTTTAAAAAAACGCTTTCCAGCCACAGTGGAAACGAAAGGTAGATTTCGACTAATCGTTTCTATGAAAACAGTTGCGCCTAATGAGCCTGACAGGTCGGAAAATCGTCCCCCTTGAACTTGAGATTTTCCGGATAAGGAGTGGTTTTAGAGGGTAGGTGAATATAGGTCGTTTTGAAGGCCACAACGAGACGAGTTTTTTGACGTATTACCGACTAAGATAGGACGAGTTTGAAAAATCCTCCCCCTTTGGACTTGAGATTTTCCGTATAAGGGGTGGGTTTAGAGGGTAGGTGAATATAGGTCGTTTTGAAGGCCACGACGAGACGAGTTTTTTGACGTATCGCCGACTAGGATCGGACGAGTTTGAAAAATCCTCCCCCTTTGGACTTGAGATTTTCCGTTTAAGGGGTGGGTTTAGAGGGTAGGTGAATATAGGTTGTTTTGAAGGCCACGACGAGACGAGTTTTTTGACGTATTACCGACTAAGATCGGACGAGTTTGAACAATCCTCCCCCTTTGGACTTGAGATTTTCCGTATAAGGGGTGGGTTTAGAGGGTAGGTGAATATAGGTTGTTTTGAAGGCCACGACGAGACGAGTTTTTTGACGTATCGCCGACTAGGATCGGACGAGTTTGAAAAATCATCCCCCTTTGGACTTGAGATTTTCCGGATAAGGGGTGGACCGATTTTCACGAAAAAGGAAACTTGATCTAGACCTCATAGCAGTGAAGAACCATGCTTAGTTTCGTTTTGATCGTACGGATAGTTCCGGAAAAAGCGGTCGCAAAGGTTCGTTAGATATTATATATATATATATATATATATATATATATATATATAAACTTTTTTATGACCCACATTTTTCAACTCAGGGCTTCAGGATCGATGCTCTTTAAGCGAAAATTCCGGAAAATTACGAGGTCGTACCGTCTGCAATAGGTAGATATTTCTTCGAAATCTACCTAAAAATACCTTAACAATCAGCACCCCACCAACTTCCAGAAACTGAATTTAAAAAAATGCATGCAACAACCCCATTGTGCTTGTAAATAGTGAATTATTTTCAAAAAGGAATGAGAGCCCTCATTGGTTAGCAAAAGTGTGTAACCACTCAATCTTCCCACACTTTTTTTTCAGCCAATCAGACACCCACTTTTTCATTTCTAATGGAAATTACGAGGGTTGCCCAGGAAGTAAGTTCACCAATTCAATATCTCCCAAACCAAGGTAAGTAAAGAAAATCTGTAACAAGCACTGAAAAGCCATTATTTTCAGCTTTTCATCAAGCTGTAGATTTTTGAATTTGGTTTGATAGAACTCTAGAAAAGTGGATTTTTCTGAACCCGCCTCCTCTCCCTGCGGGTCCCAAATTTCACCGAGCGCCATCAACAAGTGAGCTGCTGTATCTATTGCTTATTGCAAAAAAAGTGGCTTAAAGATGGTTGAAAATCTTGTAAAACTCGAGGGAGAGCATTAATCAGCTAGGAAATTGCAGGATTACTCGATAATCAGTGGGTCTGGACCGCAGCGTTGTGAAAAGTTTATGCTACAATTGTTTAACTAGTGGAGTTGTGTCGCTGAATTTTGTTCCAGTATGTGAATTGCTTGCTATAATTCGTCCTTTAACCAAGAAAAATAACCATGGCTGCTCAAATTCAGGATAATTCACAGCGAAGATGTTTTAAAAGCAGCATATTCTTCAAAATCATGCATCTTTGACGAAATTTTCACAAGAACAGGCAGAATAATGTGGAGGAAGGCCTATGAACAAATTCAGTCAGTAAGTGAGAGTTATAACGCTGACAATTACGTTAACTTCATTAGGATACAACTGACTTTAAAGTAAACACAGTCAATCGTGCAATTTCCAAGCTGACAAATGTTCTTCCTCATGTTTCACATAATTTTCAACGATCCTTAAGCAACTTTTTTGGGGTGACCGCTTCCTGACATTTTGGACCCGTGCGGAGAGGAGGTGGGTTTAGAAAAATCCACTTTTCTTGTGTTCTATCAAACTAAATTTATAAATCTATAGCGCGTTGAAAAGCTGAGACTAGAGGCTTTTCAACGTTTTTTACAGATTTTCTTTATCTTAGTTTAGGAGATAATTAATAGGTAGACTTACTTTCTGGACGATCCTCGTAACATTGGAAATCAAAACGTGTACTTTGTTTTTTAATTCAGCCATTTTTTTGGCTAAAATATGTCCTGGGCTGGCTTTTCGTCGGAATTTCCATTTCTATTCATGTAATTGTTTCCACTTTTTCCCAGAATTGTCAAAAATCTTGATATTTTCAATTTCAATTTTCTTTCAGTCAGGTTGATTTTCTGACTAGAGAGCGGACGAGATGGTCAAAAACATCGTCCCAAGTAGGAGAAAATTGAAATTCCCAAAGTCAAGATCTCTAATGTTTTTTGGAGAAAGTGGAGCGCAATACATCAACAGAATTGCTAAATCCAACGCAAAGCCAGCCGTGGACATATTTTTGACAAAAAATTAGCTAAATTCGGAAAAAATACATGGTTTCGATCTCTCATGCTGTTTTCCGCAAGAGATGGAAGAGTGGGTGTCTGAAAAAAAAAGGACGGTCATACACTTCTGCCAATACTAATGCAGGCTCCTTCTTTCTCCTCGATATTTCTACTCTCTGAGAAGATTTGACTTAGGCTGTTTTAGTTTCAGCATTGAGCTTTGAAAAAATATAAAAATCTTTTTTTTGTTTTATGGCTTTTCTCTAATTCAAAATCATGATTTTTTTTTTAGGTATGATGGAAAAATCCCCTTATTATTCAATCCTTTTCTTTTTCTTGAAACTGTATCAGAAACTTACCTACTTTGGTTGTTTTCAAGCTCATAAGTGAGGGGTTGCCAGTTTGGCCACAAGCGACCTTGATCTTGAGAGACTGGCTTAAAGCTTAACTTTTGACCAACCCTTTCTCCTCAGTGCGGGACTAAACGGTAAACGCGTAGTGCATCAGACCATTTAATTTGTGATCCTTGTCAACACAGAAGGAAGGCCCTGTTTTAGACAGCAAGTGCCCCGGGGCATATCAGCAGCCTCAACCAAGGATTCTCCTTCCCAGAAAAACCCAATCCTCCATGCTGTTTGTGTCTTTGTTTTAGCTATGTCATGATTCCTAGATTTTTCTGTGGAACCAAGCCTGCAAGACCCTGTTGCCAAACGGTTCCTTTTCATGTGAGACTGTCTGAACAAGTCTGAACTCAACTCTCTTGTTTAAAATTGCTCATGCTCCGAAGATAGCATTCAGTGACATCTGCAAGGGTTGGGGACTCGTGTACCTGAGAGCGCCTGCACCTGTGAAACTACCTGCTAAATGTCTCAGTATCCGAATTGAGAAGTCCTTGAATTTTTGGACAGACTGTAAGATTTATAAATGTAGTGGCATTTGTGTCATTAAAAGAGGGAAAAAATCAGAGACTGTTGCTGAGTTACTCTTCTCTTTTTGACCGTATTAATATTTATATCACAGTTTTTAATTTTACGTTTGTGAATTTCAAGTTACGATTGGTAGATTTTTTTTTTTTTCTGATAAATTGGCTATTAACTTTTTTTTCCTCACAGAGTGTGAGTAACGGAAGCCCACTAATTGACTACAAATCTAATTTTGAAGCACCAATTGAAAACCTAGATGACTACTGCCTCCGCTCCATTTTTAGTCTCTTACCACACATGGAGCGGATAAAAATTGAAAGAGGTAGCTACATTTTACTTATTTTTCCTCTTTTATCTTTTTGATTTGACATCTTCACTCTAAACAGTTTGAGCAGTCGCATTTGAGCAACCTCTCATTATTTAGTCCAAATGCCCTCTAATTTTAACAGCCCTCATTGTTTTTAACAAGTGCAAGACAAAAATCAAAACCGCTTCAGTTATTATTATAAATGACAGGAAGTCTGCAACGTTGTACACGAAAATAGGTGGTTTCACTTTTTAGCTATTGATATATTACAACAGGAAGGCCATTTCAACCCCTGAAGTAACCGGATGGCCCATTCACTTTTTGATAAGAGTAAAACAGTAATAGAAAACACAGCCCTGCAAATTTTTGGTCATGTCATACTGCGGGGAATTTTTTTAAATGATTCCTGTGTACATTCAGGGCTAAATTCGGGGAAGATGTCCGAACTGTTCCATCACATCTTTATTTTTCGCAAATTAAAAATTTTGGATTTTTGGGGGTAAAATTTTCAGAAAATATTTGATTCAATTTTTTTCACCCACACCTCTGCTAAATATTAATTTCTAGGAAATTTTCTGCCCCCACAAATCCACTGTTTAGGGTACCTCCAAGTCACCTGATAATGGCACAGGAGGGGGTGCAGAACCTATGAGAATGTGTTGAAACATACTAATGGATTCTGATGCTCCTGAAAAACCCGAAAAAGTGGATATCAGGGGCAGAACATCTTTTAGAAAATTTAATAGTAGATATTTTGGCCGAAAATTGGGGTCTCTTGGGGCAACAATCATCTGTAATTGGAAAAATTTCGAAAAAGATTGACACTTAAAAGCTTTTTTTTCCATGATATGGTGTCGGAGAAGTATTCGTCTCCAAATATCCACCATAAAATCTTCCGAATTTAGGAGGATACTCAACAACGCTTCTCTCCGTCTTTTTCGCTGATACACACCATGATCAGCGCATACGCGTCCTAGAGAGGATTTGCGATCGGCAGACGCCGCATGGTGGGGTCGAGGGAGTTCGGGCAGAGCATTTTGAAATTCGTTGCTGAAGGGAGCTGTGGCTTCGCCTGCGTCTTCCTCCCGATTTTACTCTCTCTCAAGGGTGATCTGTTCTTTCATCCAAAGGAAATCAGTGTTTTTTCCTCAAATCATCTCTCGCTGCCACCACCTCCCTCCGGATAGTTCTTTCCTCCATCCTTACCAGAAATACCTCAGTCTACGCTACGTATTGTGGTATCGCGACAAGACTGAGTGTATTTCTGAAACGTAGGGACCATAAAGGCAGGCATTGCGCCCCACAATGGTTAAAGTATACCTAGCAGGGGTGTGAGTAACCCAGAGACATGTTCAAATTAAATAAAATACGTCTCTCATTTTTTGGAAATTTTACCTCATAAAAACCAAAATTTTGAATGTGTGATACATCCTGATGAGATGGAATTTATTGGGCATTCTTCCCAAATTCTGTGCAAAAAAATACGCAGGTATCAATTACGATACTTCCTGCAATATGACACTACCAAAAATTTGCAGGGCTGTGGAATCTAATGGTTGGATGGACATCATGGACATTCCAACATTAATCTATGAGTCATCATCAGGGTAAGATGGTATCAGCTTTCATGTTTCAGGTTTGACTCAAACTTAGGTCTGTTTAAAAGTTGTTTATGAATGGCACTTATACAAAACAAAACAAAACAAAACAATGAAATCATGTCCACTCCAAACCATGGTATTCTTGTTTTTTCGTAAATAATGACAGTACACTTTCAACTGTATTCCTTTGGTAATCTTTTCAGTTTTGTCTAATTTTATATGCTGTAAAAGTCTACATTATATTTATGAGTTCTGATCATTAAGTTTGCAGAAGATGGAAAACCATTGCCAGAGGAATGTGGCATACAGAGCAGGAATTAGATGTTGCAAACAATATACCTTTTGCCATACCGGAAAAGCACCGTACATTTGCTGTTCTTCGAAAAATTTTCAAGCGATGTGGCCCTTCTCTGAAGAAACTGAATCTCCAAAACGTGAAAATTAAGGGATCTGATGGTCTGATTGAAGCTATCGGTATGATTCTTTCATCATTCTTTTTCAATTTTAAACGTCCTTAGATAAGTCTCACATTTTTTAATACCCATTTTATTCCTTTAAACAGAAGAAGAGCAAATTCAACCTATTCTCATCAATGTTCTAGACCAATCCACACAGGTTAGCCATTCCCGTGGACGAGCTTTGAGACCCTGCAGCGCATTGTGGCAAGAAGTTTGAATGCAATGCATCTCATGGGAGCAGCCCATGATTCGTCACAATGGCTGAATCACGGATGTTTGGTCCAAACTTTCAACGTTCCATTTGTCATGCCCAAAATGCAATGTCCAAATTTTAGAGGTCTAAGTACACCTGAGTCTATTTATGAAATGTGCAAATGCATTGTGTCCAATTTTAAAAATTATTGACTACCAGTGAGAAGAAGAATTAGCATTTTTTTCTGCAGACGGAACGATCAGTTTAAGCCGATAAATGGTCGAGCAGAGGTGGAGCAATGATGGAGGAGTTTTCAATTGCTCAAGTTTGTTAGCAGCCAAATAATATATTTGAGATTTTTGAAGCTGTAGCAACCAGTTCCTTACATGGAAACCATTTTAAACAGAATAAATCATGAGAATCTACCAAACCTAACCTTTGTTGAACTTCTCAAGATTTTGGACTTTCATTTTGAAACTTTTTTTTTTTAGGAGGAGAACATAGTTTTTTGGATGTTAATAAGGTGAATACTTAGATTACTGGACAAACAACAGTTTTGGAGCTTTTAGTGTATTTTCTGAAGGAAAAATACACTATTGCGTTCTCCCTAATGGTGGGACCTAGACCTGGGACCATGTAAAGAGCACCGATCTCGAGTCGTAGATCACGAATATATATGTCATTCATTTTCTGTCATATATATTTCAGAGCTTTGAGCGGCAGTTAATTTTTAAGTTTCTTGAAACAAAACTTTTAGGGTTTATAGTCCCCTAAGAGTACTTTTAAACTGTGAAGAAAAAATCGGAATACGTTAATTACTTTTCGCTCAGCGAGGAGTCAAAGTGGGGGAGGTTTAATTTTGTCCACGCGATAACTTGAGTAAAAATGAATATTTTGAGCCGAAATTTTGATGGTAGTTAGTGATCTACTAAGGCTGGTTTCCTATTGAATTTCAGCAAAATCGGTTAACGCGTTCCATAATAGTGACAATTTACCGTTTTTAAGGGTGGGGCGGGGGGAGTTGCGCTAAATCTTGAGTAAAAATGATATTTTGAGCTGAACTTTAAATGGTAGTTAGAGGCCCAAAAAGTCTGGTTTCCTACAGAATCTCAGCAAAATCGGCTCATGCGTTTTGTATTAGCGGTCACTTATATATTTTACAGGCGGGAGGGGGGGGGAGGTTTGCGTGAAAATATTTCTCAACGTCCAATTAATTTTTTGTACTTAAATGTTTTAAATGTGTTGTCTTGTGGGAAGCCATTGACTGAGGGTTAAGTGAGGGCCGGATGAGGGAGTGAATGAGGATAGGAGGTGTAATGGCCAACATGTGTGGATTGGTCTTGCTAATGTTGCAATATTAAGTTTAATAGTCATGAAGACTTTCAACTTTCTGATTGGTGATTGGTGAACCAACATGAAGACTGGAATCCAGCAAGGTGCGCTGGAATTCACTTATTAACTACTTTTAATGTACATCAAAAATTCAAGTTGGAGGTTGTAGTGGCGACCTCCCTGATGGGTTTTTGGGCAATTTCGAAAAAAGTTGTCGGAACTCTCGAAAAAATAATCGCATTTTTGTGGTTTTTTAGGGGTAAAACAGCAAAATTGGCCCTGTGGCAACAAATGAAATCCTTTCTCCCTCATCCTTGCTTTGCCATAAATGGTATGTTTCCTTATCAAGTCCAGAAATGTGTTATTTTTCGAAATGTTAAGCATCTCTTTTTAAGAACAAAAATTTACAAAACATTCTTAATTTCGTTTTCTAGTCTACTTCTTTTTATCAGGGAAGTTACTCAAAATTATTGTGATATCCTGTGATTTTTTGTACTCTTTAAACTGTCGAAAGTAATTTTCTTTACAGTAAGAAGTCTTCTAGATTCGAACTATCCAATCCGCTATGAGAGGAGGTCGAATTCAGGTACTTCAAAACGTTTTTAGAATCGTTGTTATCCACTCATTTTATTTGTGTTTTATTTTTCATGTTTTTGGGAAAAATATGGGGGCAAATTTTGGATAAGATGTTCAAAGGATTGACTGCAACAGGGATGAGGTTTGGGGGTGGGAGAAAGTTCTCAAATTGTACTTTCTGTTGATGGAGTAGATTTAAGAACTTTCTGTCTACTCGAACCGCTCGTTTTCCCCGCGACTCGTCGCTTTATCCGGCCTCTCTTTTTGAGTTAGGTGCACCCATCAATTAAGGAATGGCATACTTTTCATGGTACCTAAATGCATAGAGTACAGAAGAACCGTAATGACTCATTCTGAACGAAATGAAAATCCAGCGCTTGAGGTTGCAACGCGATTCGGGTCATTTTGATGAATTTTAAATTGTAAAGCTGGCAACACTGCAACTCTAAATTGTTCAAATAAGTCTTTTCTAATCGAAAACTCTCAGCTTGCACATTTCTTGTGAAATTTTGAATGGAAATCACACTTTGAAACCTTCATTTTATCATCAAATTTGATATTTTTGAGTCTGCAACGCTGCCGCAGGGGGCCGAAAATTTTGTATGGGCATGAAAATTTTAGGAAAGTCACATCTTATACCAGGTTAATACATACTAAAAGTTCAGATCAGTCATGGCAAGGATGAGGGAGAAGAGGTTTAATTTGTCACCCCATGCCCAGTCTGCTATTTTACCCCTAAAAAACCACAAAAATTCAATTATTTTTCAAAAAGCTCTAACCCTCTATTTCGAAATCGGCCAAAAATCCATCAGTACATTACTAGAACGTACGATTTGAATTTATGATTTTGAATGGAAATCACACTTCGAAACCTTCATTTTATCAACAAATTCGATATTTTGGAGTCCGTAACTTAGAAACGCTGCCACGGGGGCAAAGCATTTTGTATGGGCATGAAAATTTCAGAAAAGTCACATCTTATACCAGGTGAAAACATGCTAAGAATTCATATTGGTCAAGGCAAGGATGAGGGAGAGGGGATTTAATTTGTCGCCCCAAGGCCAATTTTGCTATTTTACCCCTAAAAAACCACAAAAGTGCGATTATTTTTCCGAGAGCACCGACGACCTATTTCGAAATTGCCCAAAAACCCATCAGGGAGGTCCCTGCTACAACCTCCAACTTGAATTTTGACATACATTTAAAGTTGTTAATAAGTGAGTTCGAGCGCACCGTGCGAGGGTGACCACCAAGCATGAACATTTGTTAATATCTCACAAATGGCATCATGATTTTGGGCTCATATTGAAGCTGAAAAGGCCTCCATATTTTTCGAACGAAGCATAAAAAACATTTTTATAGCTCCATTTAACTGTGCTTTAAGCTATAAGGTAAAAATTCTCAATTAAAAAGCCAGAAGAAATGAGGGTCAACAATGAAAAAATGCGAAAATCCGTAGGTCATATAAGCATTAAAGTCATATACTATTTCTATATTTTCATTTTGGTCATAGAATCTAATGATAGTCTTATAAAATTGCCATTTTTTGGTCTCATCACTTGATTTTCGGGTCAAAATTCTTGTATCACGGTCTTTCAAAACCTTACATACCTACCTACCTCTTTGAAATCTATCATATCACAATTACTCATGGATAATTTCCTTCTCTTTTCAAATCAGAGAGAAATAACAATTTCATAGTTTTTAAAATCATGAAATCTAATATTTCTAATAATAATAGGTTAATACTCACTTTTTCCCATGCCCGATTTTGAGATTTAGGTTGTCAAATCTTAAACTAACACTATAGCCATTTCGGCTTTCACAGCCATCATCAAATGATTAAAACCGAAAAACGAAACTGAAGTTAAAACATTATTATCACCGCCGACGCGTCGCGAAACTGGCGAGTGCGATATCAAGATCATATTCAGCTGATCGCGTTGCATCACTTGTAAGAGGGCGGGGGGAATGACCACTGGTGCCACCTATTCTTTGAATTGTGAGTTTAGAAGCTGGTCCTTTGGTGTTTTCAGGATTTCTATCTATTCTAGTACAATCTATTCTAGATTTCTGGCCTTTTTGACACACTCTTTCCAATTTGGCTTGACAACCTTCTAGTTTATGATTCGTGTTGATGATATAGTCGCCAAATGATGAGTGTCCCTTTCTTTTTAGTACGGCACAATCCACATGTTCTTTTAGCCTTGTTGCCACACTTCTGCCCGTCCGTCCCACACACTCTTTTCCACAGCTGCACTCAATTCTATATACACCGCTAGATTTCAATTTGTCTTCTTTTTCTTTTGTATTTATTAATAGTCTGCCTAAATTTCCTTGGTTACTGTAAGTTACCTTCACATTCTTGTCTTTTTCTATGATTTTTCTTAACCTTGTCAGATATTTTTTCGACGTATGGTATTGAAATCCTTTTCTCAGTCCCTTCGTTTTTTGTTTTCCCACAAGCCAAATTGGAAAGAGTGTGTCGAAAAAGCCGGAAATTAAATGTACTAGAACTGATAGAAATCCTGAAAACACCAAAAGACCAGCTTCTTAACTCACAACAGGTGGAGGAACAACAGGTGGCACCGGTGGTCATTCCCCCGCCCGCCTACGTGACGCAACGCTGATTGACGACGATCAGCTGATCATGATCTTGATATCGCACTCGCCAGTTTCGCGACGCGTCACCAGTGATAATAATGTTTTAACTTCAACTTCGTTGTAACTTAGTTCGTTTTTCGTTTTTAATCACCTGATGATGGCTGTGAAAGCCAAAATGGCCATAGTGTTAGTTTAAGGTTTAACAACCGAAATCTCAAAATCGGGCGAAAAAAAAGTGAGTATTATCTGATACAACCCGATAAAGGAGGAAAAAGAAACATAATATTAGGTTCTTACTTACTTTGTTTATGATTTTTATTGTTTCAAATCATTACTTCCAATTAGCATTTCTATAATGCTAAGATGTTTTCCCTGCAAGCTATTTTTAAATGGGGACTGGAGGCTTTTTCATTGTCTTCGCGATCATACTTTTTTTTGGGGGGGGGGGGGCCATAAATGGTTGTAAATGTAAAGTCATATGAAAGAGCCATATTTTTGTTTTTGGATTATCTGTGGATCCCCTGGACATACGCATTGGACTTTTCCAACCTTGACCCCCCACTCCTCCCCAAAAGTTGAGAGTCTGAAATTTTGGTATATGACTTTCACACAAAATTTTATGGACATATAAGCTTTGATCATAATCCACAGGTGGACCAGAAACAATTTTTTAGGGACAACTCCTTTGAAAATAGGGCAATTTTAACGTCACTGATGGGAGTAAGTTGTTAAATCAAGTTGCGGTTGTTCTTCCACTCATCTGCTTAGCCATTCAAACCTTTGACTTTGGTGTTTTTTTTTATTCTATTTTTTAGTGAGAAAATGTCTTCATTTGGAGGAGTTGCATTTAGATGAACAGTATTTGAGCAAATACAAAACCAATATGCTGAAGCCTCTGAAGCATTTGAGAGTTCTTTCTTTGCGTGGTAGGAATCTTTTCACACTGAAATACCCTTAATATTCGCTCACAAGGATAAATTCTGTGTTTACATTTTCATAAATTCTGAGTATCTCAAGCATTCAAATATTTGATTCAATTCATTTAATGTTTTGGGTTGGTTGAATTTTTTCCTGCGAGAAACCAAGAATTTCCATTTAAAATATCCGGAAAACCCAAGAAAATATTAGGGAAATCCAAAATGAAATTTAATGAGGCTCATTGTTGGAGTAAACTTCTCTCACTCTTTCAATGAATGACTTTCAGTGAACTGGCTAAAATTGTTATCAAATTGAGGTTGTTGTTATGTCAAAGGACGCTTAAATATGTTCTGCTGTTTGAAATCAACTTCTACATAGTTGAGGGGTTATACAATCCACAGAGCTTATGCAAAGCTGTTTGCTGCTTAATGTTGTTTAGTTAATCTGATACTGGTATCATTAGAGAAAAATTATTTAGATTGCTTATCCAAAAAATCGGCTTAAACCTTTTTTTCTAAGTAATGAAATAATAGTGCATGAACATGCAAAACATGGATATGCAGGCATATCTGTTTGTGAAGTTACAGTAGCAAGGGTGAAACAGGGTCCAGGTAGATGCTGAGGTAAAGTTCAGACGTACCAGCATTGGCTAAACTTTTTTTGGGAGAAATTGGCAAATCAGATTGCTAGCACATTAAATAGCTGATGATCAGTAGCGTAAATGCAGGGCCTGCAATGCGAGCGAGCCCACGGCTCTAAGGAGCCCAGTCACCTGCTGGAATTTTTAGTTTTTTTTTTCTCTTGAATTTCATCTCTAAATTGAGCCTGGAGGGTATTGAAGGAGGACTGGCCTGCACTTGTTGAGTCACGCCTGTTAAAGCTAATTAAGCTTCAACCAGATATGTCTCCGTGGTAACAGAGTTCTATATACATACGCATTGTTATGCTATAAACCCGTGTGAATAAAGTCATATCCACAGCATTATTATGAATATTATTATTATGAAAGTGAATAGGTATTCAACAGCTCTGATTGTTGCTAAATGTAAGCAACAACGCTGTTGTTGATGTCTGTTCTGCATGAAGGAAAAGCACCTGCTTTTAAAATAATTTGACATGCTTGTGAGTGAAATTTTAAAAGTTTAATTTTAATTAAGATTTGTGTGCAGGTTCCTATTATTTTGTTTTGTTTTATATATGATACTGAAGCCTACCTTTGAAACATCAAGCAAATTGTGTACTAAAAATAATAGTACGTTTTATTAAGATTGTAGAGCAGTGCAGGATGCAAATTTGCAGTCTTTGCTGGAAGACAAATCGCACCTAACTCACGTCGAAGTTACTCACAGCTGTACTGTAGATGGAAGTTTTCTATCAGGCATTAATTCACCTCTGGAAACTCTCAATTTAAATTCCTGTGAGGAACTAACATCTGATAATCTAAGGGCGGTGAGTCTTTATACTGTTGATATCTAGTTTATTAAAATGAGTGCCTCACATTTTTTTCATTGTAGCATGACCCCTAGCCTAGGGTGTAGCTTAGTTTTGAAAACTGACATTCAAGTTAGACCCAAGCTTAATTTGTGCTACAAAGTTTAGAAAATAACTGTTTCAAAGCGAAACAAAATGGGAATATGTTTACTCTGGGCTGCAGCAAGCTAATCAAGAAAATGTTAAGCTGGAAAAGGAAATCAAAATTACATGTGATACAACAAAAAATATTTGCCCTGAAAGGTATAGAGTCATAGCAAACCTATAGTAGTTTTGCTAGAAACTTAATTTTAAATTAGTGCCTAAAGTGTCAAAAAATATTATAGATACAACGATGCGAAAAGAGATGCAGAGGCTGCGACCTGTCAAACATAGTGCACCAAATTAATTGAGACTAGCATGTGCTGATCTTTGCCGTAGAGCAAATGATTAATATGTGGTTTGCAACGCTAACAGAGAAAATGCGACAAGCAAGATTGTAGATGTAGTTCCTCTAAATCATTTGCCAAAATTTTGAAAAACTTGTATTTACTTTACTTTGCACTCTTCGGGAGAATTTTTCTCGTAAATTAAGTATTCCTGATTGTTTCTAAGATATTGTTAAAAAAAGTTTTAGTCCCTTAGGTTAAAAACTAGTGTTAATACAAAGTTAAAAAATAGTGTAATTGACACCCCAGTAAGGGGTGGTTGTACAATTTTAAGTTAATAATAATAATAATAAATAATAAAAAACAAACAGTTTCTGAGATAAGATCCTAAATCTTGGTTGATTACTTTGCAGCGAAGAAGACAATTAGTTCCTTGGATCACTAGAGACAAGGAAAATCCCCAAAATTTGCTGCAAGTCCCTGATAAAGTGCAAAGTAAAGTGAATATAAGTTTTTCAAAATTTTTGCGAATCATTCAGAAGAACTACATCTACATTCTTGCTTGTTGCATTTTCTCTGTTAGCCTCGCAAACCACATATTAATCATTTGCTCTACAGCAAAGATCAGTGAATGCTAGTTTCAATTAATCTTGTGCAGTATTGTTTGACAGGTCGCAGCTTCTGAATCTCTTTTCGCATCGTTGTATCTATAATATTTTTGAACACTTTAAGCACTAATTTGAAATTACAATTTTAGCACAACTTCTTTAGGTGTGCTATGACTCTTTACCTTTTAAAGAGCATATATTTTTTGTCGTACCACATGTAATATTGATTTTGTTTTCCAGCTTAACATTTTCTTGATTAGCTTGCTGCAGCCTGTCAGTGTTAGGAAAAAGGGTGTCATGCATTGAGAAAAGAGGGGTCGATGGCGTCTAAACATGGCACGGTTCCCACTTTACCCGCGCGGCGCATCGCGTCATGTTCATTTTTCGGGGGGTGTTTCTGGCTAAAAGCTTGCAGATTCGTCAAAATGCTTGAAATTTTCGACTCTATGAACTGCGACTCGTTAATTTTACATTCAACTGACGTATACCAGTAACATAAAGTGAGAATTGTAACTTGCGCCTTCTTGGGCGTTGCACACTGAGTAAAAATTGTTCAATTTTGTTCTCTTTGGAGAGGTTTTTTTCTTTTCTCTACAGCACAAATTAAGCTTGGGTCCAACTTGAAAAAGTCATTTTTCAAAATTAAGTTGAATCCTACCTTAGCCATGCTACTACGTTTGTCTCTGTCAATAGGCACTTTATTGCCAGCTCAGTGATTAAAAAAACAAGGATGATCAAACTATTTACCAGTATAAGACCTCTACTTTACGTCAATGTTAAGTTTTCTCACTTCTAAGGTTTTAAGTATTTTTTTTTAAACCCTTTCCCCCCCTCCTCCAGTCCATTGTGGAGTTGGTGGTCCAAAATCATTTTGCAGTTGTATTGTTTCATACAAGGTTAAGATAAATTTCCAGGGTTTTTAACAACACTGGCAGCAACCAAATTTAGAGCCTTACCAAGCTGCGTGTACCTTGCTACAACAAGTAAATTTACATTGTTTTGATTAATTTAACGTCATCCACCGCGGCTGTGACACCCTTGGTTTCTTCCTCTTTTCTTTGATCAGTGATGCAGAGGGTGCAATGCAAAACTTCAAGGACGTTAAATATAAACAAACTGAGGTGAACTGACTGACTGCCTAATCTTTTCGCGACGAGTGCGTTATCTCTTGATAAGAAGATCTTTCAAGCGCGAATCCGTCTGTTTCTTGAGCTTGTTTACTTTTAACATTGCTGAAGTTTTCTGGTGCACCCTCTGCATCACTGATCGAACAAAAGAGGAGTAAACCAGGGGTGTCACTGTCGCGGTGGATGACTTCAAAAACCTGACTTTTCAAAGAGCGATATCTCGGTTAATATTGAAGGTAGAAAGTTGCGGTTTGGACAGATCTTATTATTTTTCGCTAATCTACAAGAATCATGCATCAAAACACGATTCTGTGACCAGCGCAAATGACCCATTGCACCAACCGAATTGCCAATAAACTATTTTTAAATCATATGAATTTGAATTTTGTCGTTATCCAACAACAATATCATTAAACATTTTAGTGTCTTCTTTATTTGCTGTGAACTCACTTCTGTCTTTTTGATCAGAATCTGGGCAAATTTTCCTCGACTTTGAAGCAACTCCACCTAGCCGACTGTCAGCTTCTTGATATGGATGACATCAACATAATTTTGTCTCAGTTACCAGAACTGCACACTCTCACGCTGAGTCACTATCCACAAGAAAGTTTGACCGCACTGGATGGAATAACAACCTTGAAGCGTTTGAAATCCTTACATGTTGCATTCAACCGTAGCATCTCTGAAGACTTCCTGCAACTCCTCATCCAGTCCAATTTAGAATTGACTCACCTTGATATTAGCGGAGCAGGTACTTTCACCTACTGCATTTTTGTTCATTAACCTGACTGAGGCCCTCCATAAAAGGAGATCCTGGTTTTTTAATCGAACATAGGGTGTCTATTAAAATTAGCCAACAATCATTCAATGCTTTCTCAATCCTTTCCCAAAACATTTAGTGCCTCCTTCATGGCAAATTCTGCAGTTTTTCAGAATCTTGAAGCTATGATTTGTGTTATCAACATGGAATAGTACCTTTACAGGGTTCATAACATCTTTTAAAATTCAAAATCTAGGACTTTTAAGTAATCTTCCAGGAGTTCCGAAGAATAAAACTAAGGATTCACCGGCACCTCCGGAAGAAAAATTTCAACAACCTTCAAGGATGTACTTACAAAGTTTTTCAGGCCTCCAAAATACCTTAAAAACGAAACGTTGCTTTTCCTGTATCTTTGTTTTCTGCTATCAAAGAATTGACAAAGAGGATTGCTTGCTGGAGTGGTAAAATAATGCTTCACACCCTTGAGCGCCAAAGTAGTGTAATGGTTTAGAGCTTTTCCTACCAGACAGTAGGTCCGCGCGCGGCGTTGATTGGAGGGAAAACGTCCCCTCCCACTCATTTCGGCGAATCACACTCCTCTGCCGACCTCGCATTGTAGCCACATGGCTCCTGATCTGTCGCCGCGCGCAGTTTAAAATAGCCGATTTTCCCGACCTTCGCTCCTTTCCGCTCTTACTCGCGACCAAAACATTTCCCCAGCATGCGGTAAAGAGCTAGAGGGGCTACAGAGAGTCAGGAACAACATATCAGTTTTTCATGAAAATATTAAAATGGCTTTTTTTTAATCGGCCCAAACGTGAAAAAATAAGGGGTCTCTTCTGAGCGTTCCGGCGCTTTGGAGGCGATAACTCAAGTGTGGGCGGCGCAACCTGGGTCAATCCATCACCTCAAGTGGTGATAAGCCGAGCCGCCCCGCTTGGCGCACTTGCGTCATTGCGAGGCAGTTTCCTCCGCCGGCCGCAACGAGCAGTTCGATCGCTCAGTCTCCCATCTCCAAACTTGCATGGACCAACTTGGTGGGAGGCTGGCGATCAGCTATAAAAGGCGCCCGGCGGGACCTCCGAGTGTTCAGTTTCATCCCAATATTTGTAAGAGTAAGTTCACACTTCTTTAAGTCGGGGTACATCCCCAGTAATCCGCGGCTTGGACCCGCATAACCTCGCGACTGAGTCTCTCACTAAGACGCGGCTTCGTCCCGCAATATCATGCGGCCTATCCGCACCCATGTATTTAGACACCTAATCAACAGAATATACGTCAGTAAATTGCAGCATTGTGCTTATTCCTTTCCAACCAAAAACCCTGAATACCACCCCCCTCTTACAAGCTGAAGTTGACAAAACCTTATGATGTTATACATTTTCTGAAAGCCCTCGTCACGCTGAATACGCTCGTTTAAACCGCGTTTTCGAAAACTTCTTGATTTTCGAGTAATAAATTCGCGAAAATTTTGCCGGTTTTGAACTTTGACCCCCCGCCGCGTCTCCTCAAAATTTTTGGAAGGCTTGAAACTTTGGGAAAAGATGGGGCATTGTTAGGTGAATGAAGAGGGCAAGTCTCAAAGGTATCCGCCCTGAGCCCCAAATGGCCCGTTTTGCACGTAGTCCTTTGAAAAATGTTATAGAGGGAAGTTTTAATTTTCGTTGACGTCGTGATCGTTGACACCGTGATCATATTTCATGAGAGTCAGAATTTTTCATTTTTGGATGATCATGGTGTCAACAAAAACTTAGAAAAACTGTTCGTTGACACCTCAATCGTTGACATCATGCTATGTAATTATGAATTGCTTGCGGAGCCAATTTCGAGGTCTGCCGATCGACCGGATGAACTTGAATTCGTCTGCCGGGCTAAAACTAAGTTAATATGTATCCTAACTATACGTGCGTACAATATAAAGACTAGGGAACGACGTCAAAGCATTTTCCAGGAGCCAAAAAAGGGCTTTTTTGCTCGATTTCATCGCAAGAAAGAGTCATTTTCGGGGTCTGCCGATCGGTCGCATGAGCTCGAATTCGTCTGCGGGCTAGAATTAAGTTAATATGTACCCAAACTATACGAACGTACGATATAAAGGTTTAGAAACAACGTCAAAGCACTTTTCAGGAGCCAAAAAGTGGCTTTTTTGTTCAATTTCATCGCACGAAAGGGCTATTTTCGGAGTTTGCCGATCGGCCGCATTAACTCGAATTCGTCTGCCGGGCTGGAACTAAGTTAACATGCACCCAAACTATACGTGCATACAATATAGAGGTTATGGAAGAATGTTAAAGCACTTTTCAGGAGCCGAAAAGTGGCTCTTCTGTGCGGTTTCAAACACGCTTTTTCCGTTTTTCGGGGGCGCAGCGGCCAGACGCACTACTTTTGAAGTCTGATATTGCCCAATCTGTTACTCGGGAGGTCAGAGCTATGTCTCCACAAAGTTTCAAGCGTGACGGAGTAGTGGCGCTAAAAATGCAGCTGGCTCTTAGATCATGACGTTTTTAGGTATGGGGCGAGAGGATCATCTGCTCGATTTTGTGAAAGTCTATAGTTTGTGCAATGCACAATTGATTCCTTGCTCGCCTATCGAGTGATTCTGATGATCCGGAAGTAGCAACTCGGATGCTTAAAAAACTTATTGCGCCCAATATCATTCAGTCAACTGTCGAAAAGGAACACTTAATTCGGAGAAATGTTTCATTTGAGCCGATTAACGCTGATCATTTTCAAGATCTTCCTGCATAGACTACGGAAGATTTTCTATCATTTTCTGGAGCATACCAATTTAGTATTGTAAAAAGTTATATTGGTGATCAAATAACAAAAGGTAAATTCGATCCCCAAATCAGCAAAGATCGTTCTTAACCGCGTAATTCTGAATACGGATTAAACGTTGTCGACTCGTGTGTTTAAAGACGAAATTATTATCAAGTACTATCAAAGTATACCGGCAATTTGTGCTAACAGACACGAGCAAGTCACCGCGGCAGTAGTTTGTTGGCAGTTATTGCATGTGCAAAAACGGAGCTCGCCCATTAAACCCTTATGCACATGTTGTTGTCATCCTTAGGCTATTTTTTTGCGGAAGTCATATGATGACGTTTCAATCACCAGCAGCTTTTCTTATCGAGTGCTTTCTATATTTAAAATTGGACGAACGACTACCTCAAATTGAAGCAGAAGTCAGAAGGAGAAACTGACGTCGATGAACCAGAATTTTAATGTGAGTAATAAAAGGAGATAAAATGATTGTCATTTGCTACACATTTGTACTTAATTTTACATTTTACTTAATATTTGGACGATTACTTTAGAAAATGACAGGAAGGAGTGCAAATATGCGAAAAGTCGCAGCCAATTGTCACTGCAGAGGCGCCGGTAATCTTCGGGCGCCGAACATACAAGGTTCGCGCGCTACAAGTCAACTTTGAAAAATCATAACTCCGGTCCAAATTGCTTTCCCGGGATGATCGTAGGCTTATTTAAAAGCTTAGAGTGTCCACTTTCATAAAAAAATAGTTTTGTAATTTTTCGTGTGTTTCTTTCAACGCTGCGGCTCAAAATGTAAAAAATTGAAATTTTGAACTACTGCAACGTGGCAACAATGGATGAAAATGTCAAAATGGACCAATTTCGTGAATACCAGCTGAAATCTGATAATCTTCTCTAAATTTTGAGACCAAGATCATCTCTCTACAACAAACCGTTCACGAGATATGCCAGTTTAAAGTTTTAACTTTAACCCCCTCCCCCCTAATTATCCAAATTCCAAAATCGTCAGTGATTTGGACACGGGAAGTGGTCCTCTATCAACCCTAAAAATATTAAGAAGATTTGGCCAAGGTTGGAAATGGCCGATTTTGAATAAGGTCCTTTCCGAATTCGAAGGAGACCCTTTTCTTAAAAGTTGATGTGTCAATAGTTTAGAAGCCTCATGCAAGGAAAATAATTAAATACAATTTTTTACCCTGGTGCTCAAACGACTTAAGTGACACAGGTTAAAATTTGAGGTTTTTAGATAAAATAACTTTGTTTTCCCAAAGAAAACGGAGAGTTATGGGCCTGAAGGACAAAAATCTCGTCCGTGTGGTCGTATCTGCAATGCAAAAGCCGTAAAACACCCGAGAATGGCGCACGCAACGAGAGACACTAGGAGCCAAACGGGCGCGTCATACCGCAACGCGCTCACGTCCTTTGCACTGCGCAAGTGTCATGCCGCACGCAGGCACGCACACTTAGGTTGAACACTTTTTCTTCTCTTCTTGTTTATCACTAAAAGTCAACTGTCGTAAAGCGAATCCGTGGAGTTAAAATTCACAGATAATGGGGGTCCTCTGAAGTGTTTTAAGTAGTTGTATCAATTAATATGCGAAGAGCATTAGTCATCCGGCAATGCATTTATCTTTTGATCATCGTAGCCTGTAGTTGAGACTGGAATGATCAGCTCGACAATGAAAGTATTAACTTTAAGGTGAAAATTGGAAATCTTCAATTCTTTTTCTCCAGAATCCAACAATCAGTTGATATCTCAAGCTTTCAGTTCCAGTGTATTTCGATGCTCAAGTTACTTAAGCATCATCGAGAGATTGATTGCCCATTGATTTGATTGTTATGATTTTGCAGGCCAAGGTTATGAACTTGATGAGGGTACCTCGTTCTGTTTTTCTCGATTGAATACTATGAAAAGTTTACGCATCCTCAATTTAAGTTATATTCCAAATCTCAACAGGAACATCATCCACAACTATGCTTCAAGGTCACCACCTATCGAATCTTTGTCTTTTTGCTTCTGTAACAATCTCAAAGATGATGATATTAAAAGGTAAGGTGATGTTCTTTTTAATTTATTGATTTCAAACCTGCATTAGATAGTACTGATACTTCTGACTATTCTGAGCGACCTAAAATACCCCCTAAAATAAAACTAAAGTTATAGAAACAGGGGTTGGTGTGGATGCAGGAAGAATGGGCTGTGAAAAACAAGTTTCTCCTGCAAACTCTAACTCTTGAACTCTGTCAATAATAAATTAAAACTATTGGCTAGCATTTAATGAAAGAGAATACTACCTAAATAGTTTTAAAACAACCATCCTCCAGTTATTGATGAGTTAATTACAGTGAGGAGAGTAATCAATTGATGTTCGTCCCTTGTCGAGACAGAGCGAGACTGACAAAACTACTCCATGCATCTACATTCATGCTCCAAAGCTGCTCATATTGCCATCACTGTTATTGAAGGCAAACTCGACAGAATACAACACCCAGTGAAAAGAGTGATTAATTCTTTTGCCATGGCAGAGAGCAGCGTAAGTGCAAAATTGAAGGTTTGAGAAAATGGGCACAGTCGTGAATGAGCGGAAAGTTTTATTTAAAGAAGCTTTAATTCATTGTCAAATTGCCACCAATTACCCGAAAGACTCTCAGAAATCGTTCGGGTAATTAAAAGTTGACAACTTTTTTTCAACTATGTATATAAAAAGGATTTTCTTTATTTTTGTGTCAGGCGAATATTAGGCAAAGGAGCCATATGTGCTGTCCTCTGCATGCTTACATGGTTGCGTTTTGGACACACAACAAACAAATTTTAACGTTGGAATTTGGCACAAAAGAGCGCCATCTTACTTAAAAGTAAAACTCTCATTGGCTCTCTGACGTGATAATGCACTTTACAAGTGTTTTGTTTAAGACACTGCAAATTTTGGCGCATTTTTGGCTTTCTCATGTGTCTCGTTTTTATACTAAGAAAACGAATTTTGCTTTATCAGCTGCATCAGTGATGTCATCTAAATTAAATTAGACACATTGTTAAGGAAACTTGATTTCGAAAATTCGAAAGTTATGAAGGCAGAGTTAATGTTTGTTTCCTGCCGGGACAGAGCGGTAGTGATTAAACTACTACGTGCAGCTATTTGTGCTCCAAAGCCATTTTAGCCACCCCTGTCCTTGAAAGGGAACACCACAGAAAGAGAAACCTAGTGAGGAGAGTAATCAACGAGTGAGTTCCTTGTTTCATTCCATCAGCTTATTCATTTTCCATCTATCCCATCATATGTTTAAACTAGCCATTCTGGACGCGCTAAAGTGTGTCCCATAGCCAGCCAAGGGGCTGCGCGCTCTGGACTCCCGATCACTCGCTACGCGATTGACATTCGGCTCGCTCATTTTTCTGAGTGATTGGACATTTGATCACTATGATTTATACATTTTGGAGACTCCGGAGACAAAAATGATTTCGTCCCAGAACCTTGTTGCCAGAGCATGCCATCATTTGCACATGAATTTAATTCATGTACAAATGTTGGCATGCTCTGGCAACAAGGTTCTGTGACGAAATCATTTTTGTGGATGTGTGGAGATGAAGCAATGATGGGAATCGATCATTTCTTCAAAAACGCATTTGACTGGGACGTCAGTCCCATCGGATGGAGGAAAGTAACAATCCATGGATCTCCTTCTGCGATTTGATTTGCTGAAGTAGCGAAAGTTCATCTTTACTTCTTAAGAAGATTATCGGTGGCGTAGGGGTCTAAAAACTGCTCAACAACAGTATAGCTCGAGTTCTAAATCGCAATGAGCCCACTTGTGTTTTTTTCTCATACTTTCATTGCATATGAATTTCTCTGATGTTTTTGTTTTATTCTCTCCGATTGCATAAGTAATCTTATCCTCATTTCATTTCCTTTCCCTTTCATTTTTTTTTTTCTGTTGTCATCATCTGTGTTCATCTGTTGTCCATTTACAACTATTATTTTAAAATAGCTTTCCCCTAGTATACATTTGATGCTTCAAACAGAACCAATTTATTTTAATGACATTTCCGGCTAAATCATGGGTTTTCCCAGGAAGGCAGCCTCTCGTCCCTCCTGGACTCTATTGTTGCCAGATAAGTTGCTTTTTAGCACTTTTCCCAATTCAAATCCATGTAAAATATTCACATTTATCGCACAATCTGGCAACCTCTAGAGTGAAATAGAAGAAGGTGGAATTGACAGAATGTCTGAATCTGTCGAAGTTTATATTAATGATACCCCATTTATCATCATCATTATATTACAGCTCTTAGCGCGCACAAAATTCGTGCCAGGGCCGCGCAGGCCAACTAACCGCCCGCTGCAGCGGTGGCCTCCCCCCCCCCCCCTCCCGGCGCATACTGTAACGAAACATAAGATTGCCCGGTCATGGACTTCCTCCGCAACTTCTTTCCGCTATATCATTCGATCTTTATGGAATTTCAGGTCAAAACGACGCGCTCCCGAAGCATTTTCATCGCAGAATCCGATTTTGACCTTAGTTTGGCCGATATTCACACGGAAATGCATGTTTTCGGATGTTTTTATGAAGTATTGCTCAGGATTGTAGGAACCAAGGTGTTTTTGTAGATTTTTTCTCCAGTTTTTCTCAACCCTTTCATTCCCTTTTCCAAAATTCCAAGTTAAATCCCACATAATCAGAATTATTTTTATCGTAGAATTCGATTTTGACCAAAATTCAATTGATTCATCGACGCAAACATTACATCACATCAACATTAAGGAAGAAGTATCGATTACAATAAAATTATGCTTTAATAGGTCTGATTATTGTGCAGTTATTTCAAAGTGGAATAATTAGAACGTATTGAAAGAATAGGAAATTAAAGTAAACCGTCAGTTCATGAAAAAACTCGATACTTATTAAATATACGGTTCGCTATTAGAACACAGTTGACATTAAAAAATGGTTAAGGCCTGTATAATCATCTTATTCGCTGTCGTCTGTTCTGCCATCGTCCATCGATTCCTCCACTTCCTCTACCTCTCTTCAAGAGGGTCCTTTTCGAAGTTGATGTCACTGTCATTATTGCTATGATGAAGGACTAGAAGTGCAGTAGCCTCAAGATTTTTAAGATTTTGCGATTAAGATTTTTGCGTTTTCGTTGTTGTTATCAGCCTTATACAACCATTTAATGTAAAACTGATTATTTGATGCATTTCCACTTATCTCTGCGATTGTTTTGGATGCCAGATTCAGGTGGCATGGCATTCATCAATAAAGGGTCTAGTAACAGTTAGGATGAAGTCCCCTCGTCGATCAATTTACCTCTAATCATACGATGGGAAATCCGTATTGGCCAGTTACGCTCTTCATCGCGTCTTAAGCGGATGGAATGCAACCATATTTGCTGATGATTAACACTACTATGCGTAGTCATTAATATGTTCACAATATTACTTAAATGAAACTGCTATGCCTTAATGTGCAGGGTGTAATAATTGGATTAAGCGCATTTAGCAACCTGCGATATTTGCTTTGGAGGAAGGCAAATTCTTCTAAGTTTACACCGGGGGGGGGGGGGGGGGATTATAATTTAGGTATCTTGGGCAGAGGAATGCTGATCTTTAAATGATACAAAATATATGAACAATTGTACATTTTCTAATTTTTTAGGAAGGATGTCTCAACGTACGCTATTGCAGGGTGCCTTGTGCCGTCTGCAAAACTCAATAAATTTCGCAAATGTGCAGCTGTCTGCAAGCAAATATGGCTGATTATTATTATCAAAAGATTACTTGAACACGCCATATGCTTACTTTTTTGGCAAAATGCGGCACAATTTTTAAAAGCTTGCATAAAGTTAAATTTTTATCTTTTTGAAGCAGGTAACTTTAGAGATACGTGGTAGTCTTCAGCATTGAGATAATTTCAATTTTGAAAAGTGAAAAATGTTCCGCAGAGTCTCAAAAATAAGTCTCAAGCATCAAAATTTACACGGGTCAATCTCACAACAAAATTAAGGGTCGAATAGAGTTTGACGGAGAGAGATCCGCTCGTGCCGTCTGGCCTTTTTAGACGAAAATCAAAGAATTTCACGAATCCGCGCCCATCTGCAGCCAAATATGGCTGATTATAATTCTCGAAGGATTACTTGAGCACGCCGTATGCTTACTTTTCCGGCGAAATGCGGCGAATTTTTTGAAAGCTTGCTTAAAGTTCAATTTTCATCTTTTTGAAGTAGGTAACTTTAGAGTTACGTGGCAGCCTTCAGATTTGACATAATTCCAATCATTAACAGTGAAAAATGTTTCTCAGAGTCTCAACAATAAGTTTCAGGCATTAAAATTTACATGCGATAACCTAACAACAAAATATAAGGGTCGAAAAGATTTTGACGAAGTGTGACAATTTCAGGAACAGCGGAATCTGCCACATTTGAGGAGCTCTAGGAAGAAATTGGAGGAAAAAATTTGAATATACATGCTAGATTCGTATAGTATAAACCCTTAGGAACACTTCATGCCCACTCTGGATCCAAAGTTAGCGCCACCCCCAATCCCCCATGTCCGACCTTTTGCCCATTTCGTTACAGTGTGGCGCCACGACGCCCGTCCTCCGCTGGCTGCATGGCAGAGTCCCCGCCCCCGCACCCCGTATCGCGCCGCGCTCATCGGCTTCTAGAACAATACGCAGTTCCTTTCCTTTCATTCCCTCTCTTTATTTTCTACAAGCACTTCAGTCGATAAGGCTTTTGTTTTGTCCTCCCGAAACTTTATAAAAGTTTCGTAGACATAAGAAGGGCGTCACATGGCGACGAGTAGTAATTGTTCCTGGAACTTTCTAGAACTCTCTCGAATTTTCATCATTCAGGTGACCGTTAGTAAAACGATGACCCTCATTAATCCTCTCCAGAACTTCATAGAATATTCTCGGACTTTCTAAGGTGTAATGTCTGACAATAGCTTTTCTCGAATTTTTCGAATTCTCGCAAATTTTCACCAGGCGATGCGCAATTAAATTGATGCCCTCGCCATGTCCTTTTGGGAGCTTTCTAGAACACTCTTGGACTTGTAGAAGAGTGTCGCAAGACGACAAGTGGCGATTGTTTCTGGAACTTTCTCAAATGTAATCAAAGTGGTAGTGACAGGAATGTGGTTCCCTTGCGAGCTACAATCACTCCCTGAGCGAGTGATGAGGGTCCAAGGGCGAAGCCGAAGCCCCCTTGCTAGGCGTGGAAGCGCGCCCTCCACGGCTAGTTATCGTTTATGAGCAATTAAATAATTATGTGCATGGAATGTTCGCTAATGCCCGAGGAAGGTAGCGCCCCTTACGAAGTACGGACAAACCGCTAGTCCTCCAATGAAATTAAGCTCACCACATGAAGTCATCGAAATTGTGGAGCAACGACGATGCGCTATACTTTCGCCAACAGTCTGTTATCCACTGCGATTTTCTTGACAACGAACGTCCCGGGCAACCGATTCATTAGCCGACCGACTAAAAACCGCACGGGAAAAACGAAAAAACGTGCATCTCCCCGCGGGACGAACAGTAAAACCAATTTTTCAAAGGATGCATGGGGAGCGGGGCCCGCCGCGTGATCCCTCTGTATAGACCGTTTTAGTGATGACGTCACATTTCGAGATGTACCGCGATTTTAGGCCTGGTGCCCTAACCGGGTTTCGGTCGGTTCGATTTACATGGGATTTTCCATAAGGAACGGAAAGTCAATTTTCAAACGCTGATGCTGGGTAGTTTCAGACAGTTTCTACTGGATTTTCTTGGGATTATGAGCTCTATATATCCTCCAATGTACGTTTCTATCTGGTGAATCCCCAATATCGCATCGAATAAATTAGTTATACTCAATGTATCGAAGCAAGTCCTGAAAGTGAATTTATGTTGCCCCTTCGTTTACATTCTTATTTTGGACTCTGTTCATCACTAATTTATGAAAAAAAAAACAATTCTGCGTGCCTCTAACGTTAGTTTTCCTCTTAGATTCTATCTATAATGACAAAACCTAAACATCCGCAACTAATAAGTTGAATATTGGACACCAATATTTGTTTTCTCCCTTTCTAAAGTGTTGCGCTTCATTCATTCCAGTCATGAATCACTTAGTTTTGTTTCATGTTATCCATAATTTTTCCTCCTAAACATTCCAATTCATAGGTAGTATTGTTTCAATCAATTTCAGTTGATACTGTCAGGGAAAAGCTGACACTATGTTCTAGGTAGTAACTGTTAGCACACAATGACTCTGTGGAGAAGTTGTCTCCTGTTGATCCTATTGATGTTGATAAAATTTTGAAGGTACTTCATCGATAACATTAGACTTCTCCAACACTGACATTGACAGGAACTTATTGGCGTGAGCTCAGTAAAGGTATATTAAGGTAATCGCCATTCATTAGAATCTTCTTACAACATCTAGAGAAAGGTAAGTATCGAAAGCGGTGAGCAGGTTGTCCAACAACAGTTTTACTCATCCCTACATGATGTCCACACTTATATACCGTCGCAATAATACGACCTAGGGAATGAAATAATGATTATGAACTCAGTAACGTATTTATAATCTACCAATGCTTCGTCCTTTTTCATAAAAACGAAGAAATAATATTCTTCCGAGTCCCAGAGAAGAATTTAAACAAAGAGGTAATATAACCTCACTTTCGGGACTTGCTTCGATACATTGAGTTTAACTAATTTATTGGATGCGATATTGGGGATTCACCAGTTAGAAACGTACATTTAAGGATATATAGAGCTCATAATCCCAAGAAAAACCAGTAGAAACTGTCTGAAACTACCCAGCATCAGCGTTTGAAAATTGATTTTCCGTTCCTTACGGGAAATCCCATGTAAATCGAATCGACTGAATCCCGGTTAGGGCACCAGGCCTAAAATCGCGATATATGTTTAAAAGAGACGTAGCACTAAAACGGTCTACTTCCGGCTATCGAGGGACCGAGGTGGTGAAGTAGGTACCACCCGCGCCCGGGTCGGCCCGGTGGTCTCCTCTAAATTTTGACCCGAAAGATCGGACTTATGGAATTAAACCGAATGTTCCAGAGCACCTGTTCACTATCTTTTTCTCGGAAGCGGTCGAAAAAACAGCTTCGGGACGAAAACTGTCGGAGGTAAATCAACCCCAAAGAATTCAATGAAAATATTTTCAGCCCCCCAAAACCCCGTGGGGGGGGGGGGTTAAGGAGAGTGCCCCCCGTTTCTCGCATATTTCTTAATGGAACGGTATGTTTTGACATCGGATTTAAATTCTTTGCCCATAAATGAGAACTTTTTGTCGTATGCTTTTTTTCCCTAAACACCCATTTTTTGGAGTTACAGGGCATTTCGGGACATTTTTTGGGCAAATTTCAATTAGACACTGTAGGCGTTACAATTATCAGATTTTCAAATCTAAAAGTCCCTTGAGAGAAGAGATCAATACCTTTTCATGGATGTGCCAAATCACCCCTGTTGACCCAAAATTATGGGGGCCACGACCCTCTCGAAAATTTTGGGGCTCAGGATGGCCGGAAGTCGAAAATTTCAACTGGCAAGAGTATGTTTTGACTTGCTTCAGATTTGGATTCTAACTGAAAATTTACGTAAAATTTATATGGCGTATGGCCTATTTGCTCTAAATTACTTTAGAACCCCATAAGAAGCTGTATCTTATTGGTGGAAAAAGGGGCAAACCCCCCCCCCCCCCCAAGGGGTTTTGGTGGGCTGAAAATATTTCCTTTGAATTCTTTGGGGTTGATTTACCTGTGACAGTTTTCGTCCCGAAGCTGTATTTTCGACCACTTCCGAGAAAAAGATAGTGGACGGGTGCTCTGGAACATTCGGTATATTGTGATAATGTATTTTTTCACTTAAATAGCTAAGGAGTTTTTACTGATTTCCTTTCACTAGTTTGTTTACGGAATGTCATCAACTGAAATACCTGGATCTTAGAGGCTGTTCTCATATAACACAGGAGACAATTAAAACAGCCAATGAGGCTCTGGCGTTACGTTCGAATAATCAGCCACTTCAAATAGTTGTCGGAGGTGAGTCCACACTGAATTGATTTATCAACTGCTGCTTTTAATATTTCATGCAAGGTATTTCACTATTTGAGACTTTCTCTTTCAAAAAGAGGGGAATTGATGAAGGTCGTTTTTGGGCCCACCCTGAATTTCCCATCCCTACAATTCTTTGCACATCAAAGTCCTGTGTTTTGCGAAATGCATCGTGATGTGGTCATTTTTAGTCTCTTTTCAGGTCTTACTGATCTAAAAACGGGTCTGAAGATAGAATTTGGCGAAAAATGCGAGTTTTGTGGGTTTGCGATCATTTGCCGAAAAATCCGCAATTTTCTTCTAAATCAGCCTTCAGGCCTACGTGTAGGCGAATATTACACCCAAGATGACCAAACCAAGATCCACGGTGTAAAATATAATCCGCCGTTGAGCTAAATATTAGACAGTTGAAGATAGATGGAGCAGGCCTAAAAACAGCCCTCATTGATACCCCTCCTTTGAAAGACCTCCTTTTAATGGAGTTGTATTCTGCACAGTGAGGTGGCACAGGTGAACATGGTGAAGTATTACAGTTGGATTTTTTATTTTGACAATTATTCATATTTTACTTTTTTAACTTAAGAAGCCTGTTCATACGGTTTGTGTGGATTAGGAGGATACAAAACAAAACGAAAAAGCTGTCTCGAATTTTGGTTCCTAGTAGAAATTCTGGAGAAATTTAAAAGGTCCTCACCCCACCCCCTTTATAGCCCAAAATAGTGATTCTTTTTACTTTCCTTTTTAAGCAATTTCAACATACTTTGTACATTTGGAACATTGGCTCTCAGTAGAAAATCTAAAAGACTAAATACCAAAGTAGAGCCGTGCAAAACTTGCAGACAATCTGATTATTTTTAGAGGGTGCTCACCCACCTCATCATTGCGACGATTTTGCACGTTTTTCCACGGATTTCAGTCCACTTCAAGCTTTAAAAAGTACTTTCCGACAGCATCCAATTTTCAATCTCAACTCTGTCCCATTCATTAATTCTTTATTTTGCACTGTAAACTGTCGAATTTTTTTTTACTAACTCAAATGAGCGCTGTTATTTCAAGTAACAAGTGGCCAGGTTAAGAGAAAAGTACTGTTACTGATTCTTTAAGGCTTTGCAAAGAATCAGGATGAACGTAAGCAAATATTTGTCTAATAAATAGGCTTTTTTAGACACATATTCTGCCTCAGGTACACAAATTCTGTATTTTTATGGAGTTAAATTGATTTCTCATTCGTAGTGAGCATCCTATATAGTTTAAATTTTTGTTTGACAGCCAACATACTGACAGATTGGTGTACAAATTAAAGCAGAGAAACAGTGGGATAGAGGTGAGATTTTTTCTCGCTTCAAAATTGTTGTCTGCCGCGTAGCATGTTTAATTTTTTAAATGAAGTCCGATCATTTGCTTTTCTACGTCCTACCACACAACTATATTTTAAAAATCATACCTGTCAAGGGTATCTTGAAACAATTATAATAACATTTGATCAATTTATCATTGATTTAAATGAAAAAAATTTACCTACAATATTAATCGAAGGAGGTATAGGTGAGTTTCCTATACTTAAAAAAAATAACGTAATTACTGCTATTGAAACTACTGAGAATAAACCCCTATTAATAATAATCTATACTTAATCCTTTGGCGTTCATTCAAAAATTAATCAATTTTAATAAGTTAATAGAAGATTTAGTTAAATAATAAATAATATTACTTTGTCAAATTAAAGTCAGAATACTAAACCTAATCTTTAAATGTCCAAAAATAACTAAATAAAAGTATGTCAATAACACTGAAAAAATGGTTGGAAAAAATCTTTGTCTTTATAATCTAAAAAGAGAAAAAAAGTTATAAAATGATTAATTATAAATCATAAAATTATGTAAAATGTAACAAAAAATTATTACAATTAATAAAATCATCATAAAATTATTTATAATTTATTTAGTTTTTAGAATTAGGTTAGCAAGACTATAATTTATTGCTTAATAAGTTGATATTTTATAGAGGTCTACCTTATTTTACTTAACAGCATTTGTGCATCAGGAAAAGGATACAAAGTTCGTGGAAGGATAGTTCCAGGAGTTCATTTGTTGAAAAAAATGTATTCAAAAGTTTATGATAGCAGAGAACTACCCAATTACTGAATTTTTTCTGAGGTAAAAAATAACTCTATAGATAAGGTCGTTCTACTAATTTTGGGGGTTAAACCATCATTTTTAATTATTGTAATGGCTTGAACCTGGTTTAATTAGACAATGAGTCTTTTGCAGGGCAAAAAATACAGCCAAATGAATACACTTTTTTTAGTAAAATTTCACGAAAATCACGTTGGACACATCGAAAAAGTCTGAAATCCTTTCCTTAAGGCACAATTTGCGTAGTTTGTAAAACGCTTTTTCGAGTTTCCCGTACCTGGGGGCAGCTTTTCTCTGTCAACGCCGACCAGGTTTGCACAGACAGTAGAGTCAGAAATTCATTTGAGTATACAAACGATTTCACTAACTTTTTCCATTGTTTGATTTCAATTGTTTTCAAGTGTTTGTTACCTTTGTCTTAATGTATGTTGCAAAAATAGAAGCTTTCAACGAATCAAAATCTTACGCATGGAAACTTTATCAGCTTGTGAGATTCTTTGTTTATTTAGGTTAGATTCCTTCTCGGGCAAACCTGACCAAGAAAAACTGCCCGCATCAAAGACATAAAGACGGAGCGCTCGTATCTCAAAGCACGGGGAAAAAGTGAAGCTAGGTTCGGCGCTGCGCGCTTGTGTGAGTGTGTAAATGAGCGCGGGAATACATGGCGGCAAACGGAAATTTGATTTGAACTTGTCCTCTTGATTTTTGCACATTTCTTCTTTGAAACGTATTTTAAATTCCTAAAATGGATATACTAAGAAATTTCGGTCTGCGTCCTAATATAATACACCTACTTTTGCTCGGTAACAGGCAGTAATCTCAGATAAAGTTAGTTTTTCTTCTGCTCATGGTGGTTCTGACGGTTCAAACGGGCCGTTACAGTCGTAGATGACCGTTACTCCCAAATGAAATTAATCGGTCGACGACGGACTGAAACTAACCTAAAGTAAAAAAATATGAGTGTGTACCTGAATTTGGGCAAAAATCAACCTAAAATACTTTGTTTCCGCAATTTTATTCATCAGTTCCCGCCCTACATTTGAATTCAAACTTGTCCCGATTTCGCCGCCAATCCTCTAGCCAATAGTAGAGGTGATTGAAAAGAAGCTCTAGAAGCTTCATTTTTTGCTTTTAGTGCTCCGTCTTTATGTCTTTGGCCCGCATACAGGGTAAATTTGAAAAAAATCATATTAACAAATATTCGCAAATTCTGCGCCAAGGAGTAGATTTTAGACATGTCCTATGTGCCCAGCGTGATTTTTGAGCGAATTTACCCCAAGAAAGAGTAACCAAGGCTGTATCTCTTGCGTGCAATAGACCCATTATCATTCATAACTATTTAAAGAGCCTCGCCAAAAAGTGGTGTTTTTTCGCCCCTTTTTTTATACCCGAGTTGGTCAACCGGACAGTGCTCAAATGAAAGCCTATGGTAAGGCAAACTTCCATGCAAAGTTTCAACTTGAAGTGACCCCTGGTTTAGGCTGTACAGCGTTGCCAATTTTCCAGTTTCATGTGCTAAAATCAAGGATATTGGACTATTAGTCCGGTGCATAAGTAGACTAGTACACCCAAGTTGGTCAACGGGACAGGGCTCAAACGAAAGCTCATGGTAAGGCAAACTTCCATGCAAAGTTTCAACTTGAAGTGAAACCTCGTTTAGGCTGTACAGCGTCGCCAATTTTCCATTTTTATGCGCTAAACTCACGAAATACTGAATCATCATGGTTCAACAGACTATTATACCCGAGTTGGTCAACGAGACAAGGCTCAAACGAAAGCTTATGGTAAGGCAAACTTCTGGAAAAGTTTCAACTTGAAGTGAAACCTCGTTTAGGCTGTACAGCGTTGCCAATTTTCCATTTTTATGCGCTAAACTCACGAAATACTGAATCATCATGGTTCAACAGACTATTATACCCGAGTTGGTCAACGAGACAAGGCTCAAACGAAAGCTTATGGTAAGGCAAACTTCTGGGAAAAGTTTCAACTTGAAGTGAAACCTCGTTTAGGCTGTACAGCGTCGCCAATTTTCCATTTTTATGCGCTAAACTCACGAAATGCTGAATCATCATGGTTCAACAGACTAGTATACCCGAGTTGGTCAACGAGACTAGGCTCAAACGAAAGCTCATGGTAAGGCAAACTTCCAGGAAAAGTTTCAACGTGAAGTGAAACCTCGTATAGGCTGTACAGCGTTGCCAATTTTCCATTTTTATGCGCTAAACTCACGAAATACTGAATCATCATGGTTCAACAGACTAGTATACCCGAGTTGGTCAACGAGACAAGGCTCAAACGGAAGCTCATGGTAAGGCAAACTTCTAGGAAAAGTTTCATCTTGAAGTGAAACCTCGTTTAGGCTGTACAGCGTTGCCAATTTTCCATTTTTATGGAAAATAAAAATCTCGTCGTCTCGTCTTTTATAAAAATGTCTCGTCTCGTCGTAAAATAAATGTACACAATTTGGCAACGTTACTCTGAACTTTCCATTTTTGCCTTGAACAGAAATCATGTACTATGCCATGGTGATATTCAGTCATCAGAATGACATGAATGCCTTGGAAATTACGTTATCGAAGCATTCACGCAAGAAAATCTTTAATTTTTGTAAGAAATTAAAATATACTTGGCAACATTGCGTTCGGAATTCAATTTTCTCCGTCTGTAGCGTTCATTTACTATCGAGTCGTAATGTTTAGCCCATACTCATCAAAGTTATAGCCCATGAAGGTACGTTTTCCGCCAAAAATCTCGGAAAAATCCTAATTTTATGTTAAAAAAATTAATAATAAATTGGCAACACTGCTTCGAAAAGTTCACGATGGCCTTTCGTTGCGCTTCTATTCGATCTCAGGGTAGTATTCAGCTCGTAGACCGATGCACTAGTCTGTTTAATTATGATGCATTGGACTATTAGTCCCGAATTCCTTCATTTTGGCACATAAAAATGGAAAATTGGCAACGCTGTACAGCCTAAACGAGGTTTTACTTCAAGTTAAAACTTTTCCCGGAAGTTTGCCTTACCATGAGCTTTCGTTTGAGCCTTGTCTCGTTGACCAACTCGGGTATACTAGTCTGTTGAACCATGATGATTCAGCATTTCAAGAGTATAGCGCATAAAAATGAAAAATTGGCGACGCTGTACAGCCTAAACGAGTTTTCACTTCAAGTTGAAACTTTTCCCAGAAGTTTGCCTTACCATGAGCTTCCGTTTGAGCCTTGTCTCGTTGACCAACTCGGGTATACTAGTCTGTTGAACCATGATGATTCAGTATTTCGTGAGTTCAGCGCATAAAAATGGAAAATTGGCGACGCTGTACAGCCTAAACGAGGTTTCACTTCAAGTTGAAACTTTTCCTGGAAGTTTGCCTTACCATAAGCTTTCGTTTGAGCCTTGTCTCGTTGACCAACTCGGGTATACTAGTCTGTTGAACCATGATGATTCAGTATTTCGTGAGTTCAGCGCATAAAAATGGAAAATTGGCGACGCTGTACAGCCTAAACGAGGTTTCACTTCAAGTTGAAACTTTTCCCAGAAGTTTGCCTTACCATAAGCTTTCGTTTGAGCCTTGTCTCGTTGACCAACTCGGGTATACTAGTCTGTTGAACCATGACGATTCAGTATTTCGTGAGTTTAGCGCATAAAAATGGAAAATTGGCGACGCTGTACAGCCTAAACCAGGGGTCACTTCAAGTTGAAACTTTGCATGGAAGTTTGCCTTACCATGAGCTTTCGTTTGAGCCCTGTCCCGTTGACCAACTTGGGTGTACTAGTCTACTTATGCACCGGACTAATAGTCCAATATCCTTGATTTTAGCACATGAAACCGGAAAATTGGCAACGCTGTACAGCCTAAACCAGGGGTCACTTCAAGTTGAAACTTTGCATGGAAGTTTGCCTTACCATAGGCTTTCATTTGAGCACTGTCCGGTTGACCAACTCGGGTATAAAAAAAAGGGGCGAAACTTGGCGAGGCTCTTTGAATGAAAATGATGGTTTAACCTCCAAAACTAGTAAAATTACAAGTACAAACATGCTGACGTTTGTAGTTTTTCATGCCTTTTCGTGCCAACACTGAAAGGAGTCCAGTCAGAGTGACTGGAATGTTGGATGACCTAGGCTGGGTCAAGAATCTCTTTAAATTCTGAGGTAAATATTAACTTGAGAGTCTTCCTAGCGTTCAAAATCAATCCTAAAACACTTGAGCGCTCCTAAACTGGACAATTTGTCTCTTGAATCAACTCATTGTTAACTGACTTCTCTCTTCTTCCCCCCCTCCCCCCCCCCCCGCCGCGCCGTTAGGTACTGGTGTCAAAGGGCTTAGTCAAGGAACAAGGAGTAATATATTAAATAATTCAGGAAGTGAATGGAGTGATGAAACAGATAGCTCAAGCTGTGGATCTGAAGCTGAAGCAAAACTACCACCTCTCCACCCTCTTCTCACTATTAGTTATGAAAGCAATTCTACTGCAAAGCCTTATCTAGAGGGCGCCTGGTTTGGAGACTGGTCTGAGGATAACTTTATCCACCAACACGCTTTAGGTAAGTCATTTAAACATTTTAACCTTTTGATATTTTGTACTGAAATATGATGAAGTTACAACTGAAAATAGCCACTGCTTAAAAGACAGGACCAATCCTTTTTTGCCTATCCAGGTTGAATTTTGGGGTCTAGGATACTTCATTTTAGGCTACCAGCATGAAACTTGGTGAGAATGTTTTTGAAGGTACATACCTAAAGCAAATTTTATTTAAAGTTCCTAACTTCTATGAGAGGTTCTACCCGGTTTTGTCTCATCAACCATCAACACTAATGGACACAGTTGATCAATCAGATCCATCGGTTTTCTACAGATCTAACCTTTTTTAGGACCGCCTCGCGAGGTTGTGCCAAAATTACGCACCGACGTTTGCGATTCGTCAGTCACCAAATCGGAAGTTCCGAACTCTAATAGAACGGCAGCTAGGAGGTTCGAGGGCAAAAAGAGTACCAAACCTCTAACTAATATTCGCTTCTAGAACAGAGATCAGCCGAGAGGCAAGCCGTATCTTATCATGGCTCTCCGAATGTCGGCCGCCAAAAGCCGGCTTTCGTTATTATCTCCTTTTTCAGGGGTTCTAATTCACTTGTGGACATGAAATTCGGTAGCAACACGCATGAACGTGTGTAAGATCAAGGATCGTTGCAATTCTGTAGAAAGTTGCGGAGCGTAGGCCGAGTTGAGAAAAATCTACGCGGCTAAGCAACCTCGTTTAAATTGTATGAATGAACCGTGGAGAACCGTTAGGGAAGAAACCGCGAAAGTGAAAATATTATTATTATTATTATAGTTGTATTTTGTTCGCCACAACAATTGTTTCCTGTTACCGATTTTGTGTTATTTGCGTCACTTTTTCACAACCAATGAGAGCAAAGCAGCTAGAAGTGAGGTTAGAAATCTGGTTAACAAATTTACACAACAGTCGTAACAAAGCTCTGAGGACGTTCCGATTGTTTCGAAACAATGTCGCAAAACGTTGCCGAATTGTGCAAAATAATGAAACAAATAAAAATAGGCCACGCCCCTTAACATAAATAACATTCGAACAAAATACGACTGTTACGAGATGTTCCGAGTTGTTTCGTCGAACAAAGTACGACTTATTACTCTGCTGTTCCCACTCACTCTGCCCCCCCCCCCCACAGAAAAATTGGCCAAAGCGATTGCCTTTATACTTGATACACGCTTAGCTATTGTCGTTTGGAGTTGATCAAAATTAATCAGATTCCAATCCGCTGCCTAGGACGCCCGCAACAGCGACAAATTGTTTCTCCCCATAGTAATGCATTGGGGATACGCGGTTGTTCACGCGCACCGCACCGAACAGGTTCAATCTTGTCGCGTGACGTCACAGCCTTATATACGAAATTTAAGGTTATAGGGGGTATTTTTCGACGGATTTTTGTGAAAATAGGTTAATGAGGGTATTGTTCTACGAGGAACTCGAATTTTTGGTCGGATTTTCAAAATTTCAAAATCCAAGATGGCGGACGTGGCCTAAAATGCTAAGTCGGCTCCTGTTCGATCGATTTTCGTGAAACGCGGTATTCGGGGGTACTTTTCGACGGGAAACTCGAATGTTCGATCAGATTTTCAAACTTCAAAAATCCCAAATGGCGAACGTGGTCTAAAATGCTGACGTCACAGCATTATAGACGAAATTTCAGGTATCAGGGTGTATTTTTCGACGGATTTTTGTGAAATTTGATATCAGGAGGTACTTTTTGACGGGAAACTCGACATTTTTCGGTCAGATTTTCAAAATCCAAGATAGCGGCCGCGGCCTAAAATGGTGTGTCGGATCCTATTCGATCGATTGTTGTGAAACTCGGCAACAGGGAGTATTTTTCGACGGGAAACTCGAATTTTTTCAGATTTTTAAATTTCCAAAATCCAAGATGGCGGCCATTGCCAAAGTGGTGAAGATGTTGTCGTCTCATTATTATTATTACTCTTCAAGTTAACAACTATGAGGGGCGGTTCGCGGAGCAAGTCGCGAGGAACTCCCCAGGGCACTCCCCCCCCCCCCTCAGGAGGTTCAGAGGCACTCCCCGGCTGGGCGTGACTGCTCGCATAGCAAGCTAATCACGACTAGTTACTCTATTTAAAGCGGCCGTACCAGCTCACTCTAAACCTCCCCCTCCCTCGCAAATGAATTGATCGAAGCTATTTTCCTCAACATAGCACACGCCTCTATCCGTAGAAAGAAAATATCAAGTTTAGTAAAAGTTGTTCAGGACGGCCGCAGGAGCGAAAAGTTGTTTCTCCCTATAGAGATGTATGGAATCATTTCCGTAAACCTCGCGCGCGTTCACGAAAAAAGTCGGCGCGTGAGCAGTAGAGTCGGCGCGCGCAAAGAATCTTCGCCCGCGCGAAAAAATCTCCCCGCGCGAGAAGTAAACTCACCGCGCGCGAAGAAATCTCCAAGGTCACGACAATACCTCGCGCGGGCGAAAATCTCTCGCGCGCGCTGCTACAGAGCCTTAACAAGGTCAAGACACGGCTGCCAAATGTAGATTTAATTCTAGCTTAATAGTAGGTTAGGTTAGGTTGGGTTAGGTTAGGTTTTAAACTTTAATTAAAAAGACGTTTGGCAACATACAACCTTGAGCCATGCGATCCTACATGGCGCGTGGGCGTGGCGGGTTTGCTCTCGCGCGCGTCGAGTTACACCTCGCGCGGAGAAACACTGACAGCGCGCAGCGATACCCATGTCGCGCGCTATGGAATTGCTCCGCGCCAGTGGCGCAACCACGCGCCGACTTTCTTTGTGAACGCGCGCGAGGTTTCGTGAACGCGCGCGAGGTTTCGTGAACGCGCGCGAGGTTTACGGAAATAATTCCATAGAGATGGATTGTGGGTTGTTTGCGCGCACCCCGTCGAACAGGTTGAATCGTATCGCGTGACGTCACAGCAGGGCCTTTTTGTGTCCTAGGTCGTGTGCCTCGATCGCATTTGATCTTCCAACTGTGTGCCTCCCTCGCGAACTTTTCCATCCCCTACTCCTTTCAAGTACATAGTGTTAGCCTTTCGTACCTGAGTATCTCCTCTTTTTTTTCCTAACTTTTCACAGCGGACTTGCCAGAAAACCACTACGCATCTCCGCCATCTTGCATTTGATAGTGGGACACGGGCTTATGTTCCATCTTATAGGTCATTCACCTTACTGATTGTAAGTTTCTTCTTTCTTTGATTTCCTTTCCTTTATTTTCGATCCATTTTTGTGAAACTCGGCAGTAGGGAGTATTTTACGACGGGAAACTCGAATTTCCGTTCAGATTTTCGAAATTCCAAAATCCAAGATAGCAGCCCTGTCTCGGCTCCCGTGCGATCTAATTTTGTGAAACTAGGTATCAAGGGTCAAACATCGGTCAATCGCTACTCTACTGACTCTTTCTCTACCAGGTATGTTCCTTCTCATCACCCCTTTCAGCTATCCCTTCGGTGCGTCCCATCATCGTGCATACACTGACACTGCAGCACATGCTCGGTTGAAATACAATTCTTCTATATTCTGTATTACACAGTCTCTATAGATTTTTGTGCGGGTTTCAGCTTATCTCACATCGCTGTCTGCACTAATGTGTTTTTGGACTTCCACTCATTGTCAGTGTTCGGCAACACTGGTAGTGAATCTGATTCTCCCTATATTATCCGAGATTTACAGTAGGTAAGGAAAATATTTGTCAGCCCCTTCCTATAGGCTCAAGATAATTAGGTTGAAATAATTGAGGACAGGTGAGAAAGAAATCTCCGAAGGAGGTCATTGGTTCCAGTGAAGTGAATGCTTTTTTGTTTCAAATTGAGTCAGGTCTAAATTATGACAATTAGCTTTCTAGTTAAGTTAGCATTTCTCCTACCATCACAGGACAACCAACTGAAAAAGTGCAGGTAAAAATACACAGTGACATTCTCCATCATTTGTGCAGTAAAAATTATAGGAAGGATGAACAAACATCACGGATCTAACCATCATGCAACCTACGAGACAATCTGAAAACTCTCAATCTCATGATGTTTTTCTTTTTATTTTGATGACATGATATCTTAAATGTCAGGGAGAATATCTTATGTTAATTTTGGAGCAATACATATTTTATTTGATCTCATCCCGAATATTTCATCATTCTTAGCTCCTAAAATTTGTTTGCCGGAAAAAGGGGACTTAGCAAAATCGCATTTTCAGCGATCTTCAGGAACACATGTTCACATTGCCGTTTAAAGGTTGTGACTATTTCCAACTCTAAGGTATCCTACTTTGGAATTGACCGTAGGTTGTGCGATTTTATCACTTGCGTGTCTGTAAAAACAAAGTAAACTTTCAGAGGCAGTTTACTAAAAACTAGGTTTTTGCCCTTATCCCTTTTTCCTGGCAATGTATTCCAATTTGTCTTAAAAGATGGAAATAGAATAATTTTTGTCCGAATGAATCTGATCTTTTCAAGATTTCTAGGATAACCTGACCTAACCTAACTTTGATACTTGTTTCAGATAATTTGCTTCATAACTTTATAGATGATGGTGAACTCTATGAATTCGATATTGATTCAGGTGAATCTTTTCCCAATGATTCTGATGAAGACTACAATGACTTAGATGATGAGTTTGGTTTTTTTTAATCGTGGGAAGTGTTATCTATTTATCATTTCTGTTCAGATAACTACAGTTCTCTCTTATGAGCTCTCTACAGTTATAGGGTTTGTGCAGCCTTGTTTTGTCCCCTAATATTTAATAAAACTGAAGATTTTTAGAATTCATCGAAGGATGGGATTTATGGTCTGATTTCATCAAATTGTCATCTTTTAGTGTGCTATATGAGAATATACCTTGACTTTGTGTCATTTCCTTCCTATGAAAGGATCGCCCTATACCTGTCTTTACTTAATACATCTAATCCACTTACTAAGGCGTGTATGGACTTGTTTAGATCTTTTACTATGAAAGCTCAGCCTTTGTTAATGTAATTGGGCGAGACAAAAATGTAGTGATGAAAGTTTTAAAGGACCCCGCACACCTCTTATGGGAAAGTGCACCATGACAGATCCTTAATTGTTTTATGGCATTCGATTCTCCTCAAGATGCTGATCAAAAGTTATCATTCTGTCAACTTTCTACAATGCACCGTTTTTGCAAACAACGGCCGAGAAGATTCAACTATTTGGCGACAATGAATCAAAAAGAACAAAGCATTCGATTTAGAAACATGGGGAAGAGGTGAGTAGAGCGGGAGAGAGAAACTGATTTGAATGGTCGAGCAAAACGGCGTGCGGAATCCCGAGACAAGACTGCCGCTCGGTGCGGGAGTTCCCCTGATTTCCTTGTTGACTTACAGCCGACCGTTCACTCGAGTGCTGAAATGAGGATTCTTTCTGGCTCTTCATCGCCGAATAATTGAATCTTCTCGGCCATTTTTTGAGAAAACGGTAGAAAGCTGGCGCAATGATAACTTTTGATCAGCATCTTGAGGAGAATCGAATGCCATTAAACAATTAAGGATCCTTCATGGTTCACTTTCCCATAAGAGGTGTGCAGGGTCCTTTTCAGTCTGCAGTTCTCGAAAAATTTGCAGGAAGTTCTTCAATTATATCTTTCTTTGGCTGCACCAACCCTGGTTTATTAATGCCATCTAATTTTCATCCAGTTTGTTAGATTTTTATCTCATCTGCTAAAAGTCAGATCATTACATATCAAACAAGTAACCTCCTTAAATGCAGCCCTTATCAGCATTGATCTCAATTTAATGAAAAGTAATGCCTCATCTTTAGCTTGGCAAAAATGTTTCCATCCAACTAGGATTTAAAATATGTAGCTTCAAAATCATCTTTTCTCTATTCCGATTGTCTTACAGATACTCTCAATAAAACTATTTTGCTGTAGTTGCCTTTATTTTGATAGGAGCTTTCATATGTTTGTGAAAGTGTTCACAGGAACATGCTTCAACTTAACTGAAGATTGATGCACTCACTTCACTCAAATGCAAGCTTCATTTTCTTCTATTCAACTAGACTTAGAACTTCTCCAAGTGGCACACATTAGTCAATCTCCTTATTATTTGTTATTTTAAACATTGTATTTTCTTCAATATATATAAATCTTTGTACTCCTATAAATTACAAAAACCCTCAAAAACATTTTTCGGGCAAAAAATCCGGTCGAGGAAATTGACGTGTCACTTCCTTTTAATCAAGTATAAGATAGGCAAAAACCTTTGATGAATTCCCAAGGTTCACTAAGACTAATAATCATCAAAAAGTTCCAAAAACTTACTCGAAAGGAAAAAAATAAAATGAAAAATAAATCCCTTGCCAAAAATAAATAAAAAACCGATTCTGAGATAAATCCCTCGAATGAACTTGAAATCACAAAATCGGTCGAGGATGCCAATTGAAACTTTCCCCCTTTAATTATGAAGTCGAGAAAATGAGAATCGCTAAAACGGGCTTTTTTGAATATCGCTAAAATTCACCCCATCTTTGGGGGTCGATATCTCGCGAACGGAGCGTCGGATGGGAAAACCCTTCAAATTAGTTTCTTATAATGATGTAAAGACCCCGTATACCAATTTTCAGCCAAATCGGAGGGGGTCGGGTTCCGAGCCTGGCACAGTTGACGTGGAATGACCCAGGAGTGTTTTGTTTATCCTCCAGTGTTTTCTTTACACATAAGGAATGGGTATGAAGTTCAAATACTCTTTCATACGTCGTCAAACGCACTTTTTTAAATTTTACACCAAAATGAAAAATCAACAGTAATGGTAACACACGGTGCTTCCCTCTCCATTATTTTTTAACAGCACTATTATGTCACCAAGGAGTGCAGTAACACCAGAAGTGAATTTTTGAGAAAAAGGGACCACTAGACAGGATGCAACTTCAAACTACATAATACATGCTTGATTTCTTATCAAAATTCCACATAGGACACAATTCGTACAACAAAAATCACTGAAAGTAACTCCTCACCCAGGTATTTACGTTTTTTCACGCATAAATTCAGACTTTCCACTCATAGAAAGAACAATGATCGACCCGAGTTAAATAGCACACAAAACGTTAATACCAGTAGGTCTCGACCTACCTTACAGTCTCGTAGGTACTAAATATGACAACCTCAATCACGGCACCTCGGTTCAGCTATTTCACGTTGCGTACACTTAGAACAACAATTGGAAAGGAAGGAACAACACTTCCTTGAGGAAGGAACACTGCTCATTGCGAAGATTGTTCAAACTGATTTAGTGAGCAGGTTGATTCAAATAAAGTGTGAGTTTTTTTTCTGAAAGGGAAATTCTAATTTCTTTAACCAGTGCTGCATAAAAACGTTCACATCTTGGTAAGGAGTTGATATCAGTAATTTTCGCTGCGCAAATCGAGTTTAACGTATTTTGTAGAGGAAATGTATATTAGAATGCTTAAATTCGTATTTTGGCTAGTTTTTAACTGTCAGTTATTTTCAACAAAAAAAAAATTAATCATAGAAATTGTTCTGATGATGAGTAAGTTCAGGTTAGAATTTGGCAGGAAACAGTGACAATTTGCATTTGACAGAAGGAAATACTGCGTTCCGGCAAAATAAAGGAGCCTTACTGCTGTTCTTTTCGAAATGATGCCAATTTTGGCACACGTACTATTTTCTCATGTATACCCGATGTTATATACAAATAAAACAATTTTTTTGTCTCAGAACTAGAGGGTTTTAAATTAGATACGTAAAATTTTTAGGAAACTCCATTTCAAAAAATCGGTCGTGATTGCTACTCTCTTTGACCACACAGCAAAACTTATGATCCACTTTCCGAATCACTTCTCTTGAACTGCATTTCCTTATTCTCCCTGTTTTCCCCTTCGTGCACTCATCCCCTCTTGTTTTTGAGCAAATTTTTGCTCAGACAGTTATCCTGCACGTTAACGGAGTTGGTATTTTCATTGACCAATCAGAGCCTGGTGGCCTGTTTACAGGATTGTTGATGGGTTTCACTCTCTCAAGTAAAGTCGTCAACAGGTTCAATAACGTGGTCCAGAGCACGTTTACGAAATCGTAAACTGTCAATGACAATTAAATTACATTTAATTACAGATGATTTGCTGAGAAAGGTCAGGCCACCCATTTAATCACAACCGGAGAACGAAAATTCGTTTTGATGATGTATTTCAAATACTGTTTACGGATTTTGTAGACAGTTGACGAACAAAAATTTGCTATTTTACACGGTTGTTTGCTGTCACTATTCTCAACGAGGAAGCACAACGAGGCTACCATGACGGTAATGATGGAATGGATTAGATACACTCATAGTTCGTTGGATCTCATCATCCTTTTTATCAGATTGGTAATCTTAAATGAACTGCAGGTGCTGATAAACAACTAAACTGGATTAAGTCTTACTAAAAGGGGACAGATAGGAACAAACAGGACAGAAGACGTCCATGTAATATAAATGAATCAGTGAGTTCGAAGACACACCGACTCGAGTTTTTTGCCGTTTTTCACGTTATTACGGTTTAATGACACTTATGGGTGGACGCATCTGCAGGCGAAGGAAATTTCGAAACAGTGATCGAGGTGCTCGAAACGGCGGCTGGAAAAGGGTGGTGAGAAAGACAACACGCTCTATTATTGAGCCTTTCTATTTCATTTCAGGGTGGGGGGAGGAGTAGGGAGCAGTGGATTTTTCCAGGGTCAGTAGCTTGCAAAACTTAGTTCCATGGTACTTAGTGTCATCAACTACAATATTTGTCAGAAAAAAGTATCAAAAAGAGAGAATATTTAGTATTTTATTGAAAATACCGATATTGGGCCTCTCAAGAAAAACGGGTGGCCATAGATCTAATTTTGTGGTTTTCTTTTTCCGGTTCAACATATCTTATACTGATAAGTTATAAAAATATTTAAGGGTAACATGTAGAAAAATATACATTTTTTAGGGCAAACCAAAAAAGATGAGTATGTGGAAGTCAGTGAGAACAAAAACAAACCAACTCAGCAACTTGCTAAGGCCTAAAACTCTGTCATTAAAAATGACTCATTCATTTCAACTTGGTCTTTAACCATGTCTCCAAGTGCTTTTCCTTTGGCACCAAGAAGCTTTTTTATTAACCGACTTTCTCACCCACTGTGCAGTTTTTTGTGTTTCTTAAAAAATTTACTTTTTCCAAGTTGGTATGTTTTTGAACTCACTGATTCATATGCGCTTGTGCCGCAATGTGCAACACTAAACAAATTTTATATACTGAAAATACAATGGTTTAAAAGGGTGACGCTTGGAAACATTGAGAGAGAATCCCAATCCTTGTTGAACAATGAGAGATCTAGACGAGAAGTTATTAAATGTATCCAGAGAAGACAAATATTTGTTCACAAGAGGACAGAAGGTTTGTCAAAATGCTGAATGACCTTGAAAGTGATCAGCCAGCAACTTCACTCTGTAACCAAAAGAATGCAAAACTATTGGAATAATGTGGGTATAAGGAGCTACAGATAACCCACTCCCCGAGTATCATCTGCAGCAGTCAAAATTCGGGCTTTTACTATGTGGTGAAATAATTCTTCTAACAACCCGTTTCACGATTTTCAGTCGTGTGGATCAGATAGTCAGTGCAACTGACGAGGAAGTACCCAAAAAACCGGAATTTTGCTGTAACTTGGCAATGGTGGAAAATTTCCGGGTTCTAACGCCAGGAGGTGTAAGTAGGAACTATGAAGAGCTTTTGGGCCAAATCGCAACGTCGTGGAAAGTTTTCTTTCATTTTGGCGAGACTCAGCTTCAGAGATTGTCTGGTGGGTTCGTCGTTTTTGAAGATGGGTCAATTTCACTAGCAACACTTGGCGCTCCAATTTTTCTTTCTTACTCGGTAAAATCACGATTTTCCCTGTCAATCTTTTGAAGTTCTGCCTATGAAGGACAAGTTTCATCAAAAACTTATGTGTAAGTGTGGTTTTCCCGTTTTAAAAGTGGTGCCGTATCGCCTGGAATGTCCTACTCGCTGAAAGCCGCCGTCAACGACTAGAAGCAAAAATATTAAAAAAAAATCCCGTTTTGGCGAGTAAGAATCGGTGGAGACCAGTTAGCTAACTAGCAGACATCACTGGGTTGTCATACAGAAATATTCAAAACATAGCTGTGAGAAAATTGGGCCTAAGACGCGTTGTTGCTGAATTGATCCCCTATTTATCATTGTAGACGTTGAAGGCCGCTTGGAGCCCGGTCGATGTCTGAACAATAAATCACACTTTAAAACGAAAAAAAGACATTTGCCCACTAAATTTATTGGTGAAGCATGTTCCATGCAAGATTTAATCAAAGGCTTAAGAGAGTTATCACCTATCTTAAAAAACGACGAGCTCACTGAACACCCCTCATGCAAGGGCTTTCCAAAACGAAATAAAATGTGACCTAGTGACTCTTCATGGCTCCTAACTTCCTAGCGGTAGAACCCCGAAAATGTTGCCGTTGCCAAGTTACGAGGTTAGCTTTTTTTGGGTCCCCCCTCATACAGGGTTATTCAAAAGTTACGCACCACTGGCCATAACTTTAGTTCTAATTATGATATCGATTTGCGGTTTGTGGCGTCCTTCCTCATATCGAGGGGGAAACTTTTTGAGGTACTTTCCAGTTCTTCACCCCCCCCCCCCAGGGGGCGGGGGGCAACTCAAAAATTTCAAATGGCAACCCCCATAATGTGATACATCGTTAGAAAGAGCATGAAAAAAGAAAATTTTTGGCGCAAACCGGAAGTCGATCTGACCCCCCTGTCAAAAGTTAGGGGGGTCCAAAGGTTATTTAGGGGGTCCGTACCTTCATTTTTTAGATTAGCTTCGGCGGCTCTTGGACATACCGTTTCTCTTTTCAAAGAGTCCTCGAATACTCCAAGTCTGATATCGAAGTCTTCATATTGCCCCCGGGCCACCGCAGCCCTCCCGTAGGGGGGGGGGGGGGGTGGGCCTGATACAATGAAACATTGCATTAAAATGCGAAAAGTCACGGAAGAGCTTCAAACTTAGCATCAAATCCGAGTGGAACTTCTTGCCAATGTTAACGCAAAGGCAGCCTGCGACTTTAAAGTGAGTTTTCAAAACTCTCAGCCCCCTGCCCCCCCTCATTTTTGGTTGCAGAGCGGGTAAAAACCGGGAAATTCACTCCAAATAATGCCCGAAACTAATGTCCAACTTGAGGAGGACTCTTGAAACGTTGCGATCAGTCGGAGAATTGAAATACAAGGACTGCCACCCCCTTAAAGTACAAAAACATCCAAAAAAACCCCGCTGCCCCCCTCATTTTTGGTTGCGGAGCGGGTAAAAACCGGGAAAATCGCCACAAATGATGCCCGAAACCACTGTAGAACTTAACGCGGACCCTTGAAACGCTGCGCCCAGTCGGAGAACTGCAACACAGGAATTGCCGCCCACTTTACGGACGGAAACATCCATAAAACCCCCGTTGCCCCCCTCTTTTTTCTTTGCAGAGCTGGTAAGAACCGGGGCATCATTTCTGGCGAATTTCGGCTTAAGCATGGAGGATATTTTACAGTAGGTCCGCCAAGATATCCATTTTAACTTAATAGTTAAGAATTGGATTGAGTTCATTTTGCAGCAGTTGTCGACTTGTTGAAAGAATTCCTCGATGAAATCAGACATTTTCCCTCTATTTTGTGTAGAGTTTTGTTGGTATCAATCCAATCGCCTCAAATAGTTGGTCAAAAAGACAGGTTGTACGGTCAGCTGCGCGACCTATGTGCGTGGTAACCTCACCTCCTTATCAATAAAATGGCTGGCCACCGTTATGTTTCTAAATCAGTTTTACTTTATTTTATTGACATCCCAAACAAGTCAAAATACAGTTTTATTTGCAAGTAGCATTCTGCAACAAGTTTTTGAGCCTATCAATTTGTTTACCATAAAAAGTGATCAAACCTTCATCTGAATTCAAAAAATTGCCCCTAGCTATCACACATTAAACCACAAGGAAAACCAATCTTTAATTTCAAGTTCTTTTGGTCAGGACCCAACTAATGTAGATACGTGATATACATTTATGGTATCAAAAACTGATCCTACGAATCGTGGGTAGTTAACTGTTGGTGCAAGTAGTGTAGTAATATTAGTAAACTAATATAAAAACAAGGCTGGAGGAGGACATACTTAAAACAGTTCTGATATTGATTCACCCAGACTTTTCTCTAGGTTCTGAATGGCTTTCCTGCAACACATTTCAACGCTTTCATCGTCATCTTCGAGTAACTCAGCCAGAAATTGGACGGTTTCTGGTAACAATGGTGCAAAGTCGTCTCCTAATTTTATTGCAACTGCACAAACTGTTTTCAATGCTACTTTGCGCACCTGAAATCATACATAACATGGAATAGGATTAGATAATCTTACGAAAATTAAAATCCCCTCAAAAACATACACACCAGATCCATATTATTAGGGTAAAATATTGTTGGTTATCTGCACTATGCACATTGATTAGACAATTGCATGCAGCCAAAATGCAGACCCTCACAGTGTGTGGGTGATTTGCACGGTGATTGGGGTGAAAAGGGTAGGAGAGACACTATGCGCTGATAGCATGATCCAACACTTCTAGTGCCACAATCTTTTAGACGCCTACTCCTGCACTAACAAATATTATTCAACTTGCTCCCACGGGTTTTTTACTTGTTTGGAACAATGCTCATAATAAAATATGAAATTATAGAGAATTCTCCTCTCATTTCAAAAAGAAAATAAGCTCGACTTGTGACTAGAAGTTTCCCAAGAATTGGTTTGGATAAAGCGCAAATTTGAAAGAGAAGCTCTGCCAGTATATAAGTGGCAAACTTCAATCAAAAAATTTTTATTTCAGGATGTAGCCACCATTGTAACCAGACAAGAAAAATTAGAGGTTGCGATATTTAAGGAGCTCCTATTGAAGAATTCATAATGAATGCTCTAATGTGCATATTAATTTATGGCAAATCCGAATTCAACTTTTCCTTTTAAAATATATACCGGGGGAGTTGCCAAATTGTACAAGAGATGTGGTACAAAGCAATTTTTGAATGATCTGATGGCTGTCCACATACTGTATTTTGACTGGCCATAAGAATGCAGTACCTACAAATTTCTGTGTAATAACTGCAGGATCCTGATCATGGTGGCTAGAGATAAAATCGTACCACAATATTTTTACTTACATTTAAGGCTGCATTTTTTGTTTGCACTTTATATCTCGATGTAAATCAAAGCAGATATAATCAATTCACCTTTCGACGCTTATGTAAGTCTAGAGAGTTTACAAAAATGCAATCGTAGAAGTCCACAGACTAAAAATCTCTCCTGATTTTGTATGTTTTGTGTTATAGTAGTTTCCAAAGCTGTGACAACTGATCAACTTTAAAATCGGTAAAAAAACGGCTCACTTATTTACCGTTCTCCCTTCCACTGCATTGATTTCGATTTTTCAAACAGTTATTTCTTCAATTCGAAGGCTGGTTTTGATATGAACACTTTAAAAGGAGTTTTTCCTATGATTGTAGCAGAAGGTCATTTTGAAAAAAATCATCACCTTTCTTGTGGCCGAGCCTTTCATGGGCTTTAAATTTGCTTAACAATTCGAACAAAACAGTTTAATAAGGTCCGAATATGTCAGATCAGCTTACATTCCTTTTTAATATTCAACTCTTTTGCCTGTGTCACACTATCAAAATACTCCATCAAAATGTCAAGGTCAAGTGCTGTGATTGGTCCAAGTCATCGAATTAGCCAATCACAACACCTAACCATGATATTTTGATGGCTAGCTTTGATAGTGTGACACAGGCAATTGCGAAAAAGGTGGGCAAAAACAGAAATGAGCATATTTTTCCCAATTTTGATAGGATGTTCAGGTTTTACTCTGCATTTTGGGACTGCACTTGACTAGGGACAAAGAGGACCACCAACTATGCGATCAAGCCCTATTGAACTGTTTGGTGCATGTATATATCTCGTTAGGTTACAGCATCTCTCTTATCTGTAGCTTTTTTTTTTTTTTTTTTTTCCGGTTGATGCCTACTGCCACCTATAATACCACATGATGAGACTGTTTCCGTTCCCCCCACTCCCATCTTACGAGTTGTGAGTGACAGTGACATCACCCTCTCCTTGAACCAAGTTCGCTGACCAGCTGAGCCATCTTCTTCAGTCAGTGCTTCGCTTCGCTCTCGGCCGATCGACGATCTTGGTTCCGCCCGATTTTCCCATCTTTTTTGTTCTTTCGCCAATGCAGTTTTCTCTTTTCCAGTTTTCATCCAGATCTCGAGGATCTGTTTCCTTGTTTGTAGTGTATGTCACCCGCCATGTTGAGTGAATAAATTCTCTTTTAGTTCTCCGCAAGCGGGGCTTTTCATTTCCGCTACCTCACCTCACCAGAACCTTCCCCTTTTTGAGGCCTTAAGCCGTTCGTCAGCTTCTCTCGTTTCAATGTGTAGTGGGAAACATCAATTTTCATACTCCTAGGCAAAAATCTTCAAAGTAGTGGTATCGAATACATGGAAAGTTGAAGAGGCATTAGTGAGATGCTTTTTCTTGAGAAAAAAAAAATGAGTTAAATCTGCTGAATTATTTGATTAGTGCTGGAAGAAAAGAAAGTCAAAATGAGACTGAAATAATAATGCCTTAGCGAGAAATTGTTTTTTTCGACTTCACACTGACTTTTGAAATATTGAGGTAGTTAGGCAGAAAATACTGGCTGCATACCTCAGGATTAGTATGCTGAGTTTTAAGTAAAATTTGATAATTGAGCGGCTTCCAGAGATTGTCATCTCCAGCTGACACGGCCATTTGAGCGATACAAGGAATCAGCAGATTTTCACAACGATCCTGCCAGTTACCAATGCAGTTTTCCAACTGAAAAGAGAAAATAGATCTCCATTTATTTGAGCTTGAACAATGGGCCAGAATGCAAGAATTAAAGAGACATATTATAAACAGAACACAGGGCTTTTACATTTGATAAAACCCGAAGCTTGCAAGGGAGATGTTGCATGTGTGAGGAATTTGCGATTGGATTGTTGATTCTTATGTAAAAGTTCGCGAGAAACACGATGGTGCCATTTGTTTTCTCTGAGATCAACTCCCAAGCTCAAAAAAAGCTCTCAAGTTGAGGCCAAAATGGAGGGGATATCCCACCCTACCCTGAGAGTCCACGTCTACTGTTCACGCCGTGAACATGGGTCCAGCCAGCGCCAATGTCACCACCGCACTATGGTCCCAAAAGCCCGATTTAAGCGGCAATAAATCGAAATAATGAAGTTTGGAAAAAGTTCGATTTTAAGACGTAGATGGATAGCACATACTGTAGAGAAGACTCCTGTAAAATATCACCTCGATTGAAGCATTAATTAAGATGTGACAAGCTTGGGAAGTGCGGCGCGCGGATCACTTTCGAGTTCGATTCCAGTTACCGAGCGGCAGTGCTGTGTTTACGGGCTTGTTTTCGTTGTTTCACCGCACCTGAAAGTGTTTGGGCACTTGATTCACAAAATATAAGGTAAATTTAAGATGTTTTATGCTGAAACTATTTTTTTTTTAATCATAACTAATGCTCTAGATTAACCCTAAGACATAGTCAGTTTTTCAATAAAATCGCAAAAGTATGATCCAAAAAACATAATTTGCACCTCTGAGCACCTCATAATTATTTTACTCGGAGGTTATTTTCATGACTCTAGACTACCTTTTAGTCTGAGTGGCAGATCAATCATCCACCATCGCCTCAAGTTATTTCTCGTGGAAAATGACGTTTTCGCGTTTCTTAGCACTTACTACAATCATCTATCATATGCCAATGACCATGACTTTTATCATGTTCCATTCTCTTATTCTATGAAATCAAATGCATTAGAGCCTAAATCTGTCCAGGCAGAATAATACGAGTTGATGGAGCTGATCGGGAGGAATTGAAACCTGAGCTCAGGAACAGCAAAGAATCGCCTTGGGAGGCTACTTTGAGGCCCTGTAAAAGTTTTTTTTGACGTTTTACCATGTTTCAAACACATAGTCTATCAAAATGGATATGTTTAAGCTTAAGTTTAACTTGGCAGACGAAAACGAGTTCAAACGGCCGATCGGTGGGACTTAAAAGTAAGCCTCTGGAGCCATGAAACGTTGAAGTATTATCCTGAGCTGCCTTTTTCAAGTTCCCTTGACAATAGTGTTTGACGAAGTTCTACTATTAGCTCCTTATAGTCCATCCAAAGCAAAATTTAATTTTTAAGCTTAAAAAAAAGAAAAAAAATTCTCCCGAGAATCGAACCCGCGACCTTCAAAAGATGGGTGAGACGCGATGTCCACTACACTACCGCGTTGGCATGGTGTATGTGCCTTAATTTGATGTTTCTGTACAAAATATTACCACAGTTATGTAAAGGTATAAAAATGTTAAAAATGGATTTTTTCCGGAAAAATATTTGCATATTCGCACTCATTGTCAGCGACCCAAAAAACCCCTAAAAACTCATGTTGAGAGGTTTAAACATACACATCTGATTTAATGTCGCTTAAATCGGGCTATTAGGACCATAGTGCGCCGGCCGGCAACGCGCCGCGGTCGCACTCTTCCCCGCGACCCGCGCTTCCCCTCCCCGCCGCGCTCCTCTTCTCGCGGCCCACGGTGGATCGAGTCAATGGTACAGGTCGGTCATGGGCGATTCGGGCGAATCGCATTTTTTAAGGGTCAAAAGTGTTCCTCAAGAGTTATATTTTAAGGATCTGACATTGATTTGGAACGAAACATGTTCATTTTTGTGACAGAAGGCATCAAAGAGGGGCTTTGCGTAACTTTTTATTTTAGCGACAAATCGTCCGAGTCTTTCTATTCCATTTAACTTGCTTCTGTTTAAATTAATGCTAATTTCATTGACATATTCTTGTTCTTCAGAGTCTGGAGAACACATTGCACTAGTAATTTTTTGTATTTGGCCCATTTTTTCAATGATTATGTTTGCGCTAATGTGCTCATCTCAAAAAGCGAAAAAAAAAAGTTTAGGTAAACTTTTAACTACCCATCCGCCACCATCCGCCAGAAAAATTTGTATAGGCATGTTCGTAGGAGTCCTGAGAATACGATCCCGCAAAATTTGGGTGCCACTTTGCGCCACTTTGGCCGTGACGTCACTTTTTCTGTTGCGTTCCGAGATTGTGCGCGAGCCTTATCTCGAAAATCAAGCGACCGGTTAGCTGCCGCGGCACTTAGCTTGCTTCTGTTTAAATTAATGCTGGTTTCATTAATTGATTCTTATTTTCCAGAGTCTAGAGAACACATACCGCTAATAATTTTTTGTATTCGGCCCATTTTTTCAATGATTATGTTTGCACTAATGTGCTTATATCAAAATGCAGAAAAAAAAAGTTAAGGTAAACTTTTAACTACCCATCCGCCACCATCCGCCAGAAAAATTTGTATAGGCATGTTCGTAGGAGTCCTGAGAATACGATCCCGCAAAATTTGGGTGCCACTTTGCGCCACTTTGGCCGTGACGTCACTTTTTCTGTTGCATTCCGAGATTGCGCGCGAGCTTTATCTCGAAAACCAAGCGACCAGTGAACTCTCGTAACTGCTAAATGACCCAGGTAGGTATGATTCCTGTTCATCGGAAACTGAAAAACAAGTTTCACCATCAAGACGTGCTCTTTGGCCCGTTTTTCGTATTTTCATTATTTCCTAAACTACATATCTATAGGAGAACTAAAAAAAAAAAATCGGGCATATTTTCACTCGGACATCCCTTCATATCCCTTATAGAAAGCTTTTTTGGGACGTATGCGTAGATAGCTTGAGGAAACTTTTAGCAAGAAACCCCCCCCCCCCTTTACTTGCCTGGCCCCTGACTATGATGCCATTTTATCTGTTGGCCTCCGCGATCGCGCGCGACCGGTCACTGGTGAACTCTGATAACTGATGCTTCTTTCAAATACGTACATATTTTTTAATTTTTCACCTATTTCGATGTAAACAAAGTGCAGTTAGTACGAAACTAATTACACTGCGAGTACGTTACAAGTCCGGGAAATTGTGGAATTTTTGCGGTTTTTTGCGTCGCTTGTTTTTTAAGTTTGATGCGGTTTGAGAGCGGAAGACGAGGATGAGAGTGATGGGGAACTGAATAAGAAGAAGAACAATAAGGAGAAGCAGATGACAGATGACTGTTACATGCATGTTTAAATTTTTTTTCTTTTCTTTTTTTTCTAGCCATCTAGTGTTTTTTCTGCTCTAAGTCCCTGTTCCGTCCTTTAAATGTAAATATGAATTTAAAGTAAAAGTGATCTTGAATATTTTCAAAGAATTCATAAATGTATTTCATTTGTTTTCTCACCGATCTTTATGCATAAGAATGATATCTTATGACAAAGTTTCGAAATTAACTTTGCAGTGAAGGGAATGATTTATCTGATGCAGCAGCTCATAACTGGGGAGGTATTTTTGCGTATTTGTGACACTTATTAGTAAGTTTTCATAATTTTATTCATAATTTATCCTCTTCCATCATGAAAAATTAAAAACTCCGCCCTACGAAGTAAAACACAGACGCCTAAACTTTGCACCTGTATAGTTTTCCCGACATAATGCACAAATACGGGTCTTCAGGTACGTTGTTCACCAAAAATAACATCAAAAATGAATTCTACGCGAAAAATTACATGAGATTGATGGTACATAATTGATCAAATGACCAGGAATATTCGTTATCCTCGTAACATTGGAAGCGCAACGCTCCATGACCGACCTCTCCCATTGACTCGATCCACCGTGCTGCCGTGCTCCCCCGCGACCCGCGCGCCCTACCTCGCGACGCGGCTGTCCGCTAGATCGCATTGACGCACCTAGCTTCAGACGTTCCGCCGCTCTTTCCCGTCATCTCATTTAGGCATCCCAGCGGCGCGGCCCATGAAAAGTGTGAATCACCGTAAACACCTTCTACCGCAGATTGAGCCCGCAAAGTGTATCCCGCATAACGGTATCCGTTAAGCGGACTTTTCACCTATATAGTTATTTCCAGGTCTTCACAAATTAACAACCGGTCATCACCATCCCACCAGACGCGATATCCGCACTTTGGACCAAGTCCTGAAAGGCGCTTAGCTGTTCAGCTACACAGCGCAAGGCTCCCGGTTGCATCCTGCTGCTTCGCAGTCAAGCCGCATCGCTGTTGCCTGCACAGTGGCTCCCGTGCTTGGCAGCTTTTAGCACTGCACGGAGCAACCCGCAATCGCGTCGTAGCGGTATCCGCCGGAGCGATTCGCTCAGGCAAGCCCTGGGGGTATCCCTTAGGGGTCTTTACCGCGCTTCAAGCGCACAACCTGGAGACGCCGCGCCCACTGTCGCGGATTGCCTGCCCATTAGGCGACCATCGCCTGGTCCAGCCAGCTCAAGCGCTCGGATGAGCTTCCATCTCCGGCTTTACAACCCGGAGCTGCTCTCCGTCCTGCGCGCTTGAAATCACGTGCCTGCGCGCACATCTACATCAAGACAAACTCTCCATGCAAAGATAGAGAGCAAATACATTGACAGGGCTGCCACTTTATTTGGGGACTCCAAAACTGAAAACACGGCAACCCTGATAATGTATTTGCTCCCTATCTTTGCATGGAGAGTTTGTCTTAACGTAGACGTGGACTCTCAGGGTAGGGTGGGATATCGCCTCCATTTTGGCCTCAACTTGAGAGCTTTTTTTGAGCTTCGGAGTTTATTTCAGAGAAAACCAGTAGCACCATCGTGTTTCTCGAGAACTTTCATTTAAGAAACAACAGTCAAATTGCAAATTCCTCACACATGCAACATCTCCATTCACTCATTTTTTGCCCACCACCATGGAGGGAACTAGATGAGAATTGATTTTCAAGGCATGCGGTTTTGCAATGCAGGCATCCAAACAACTGAGAAGAGGCCCCTCTCCCAATCCCCTCTCTTATGCAACGGAAAACCAGGATCCTCTCTATACTTCTGCCACTGCTACCTTTCGCAGCTAAGCTCCACCAAATGCTTATTTACTATGTGGTCAACCCTAGATTATGTCTGGCTTGTTGTTAAATTGGGTTCAGAGACCCCTTCCTCTCAGTTGTGCAACCATGAAGCAGGTTTGAACCCCCCCCCCCCCCTTCTCTGGAGATAATATACATGAATATCGACGGTGAAACTACCAAACCACGTATCTCGGTTTGCGGCGTCGCCGACTTCCTGTCATACTTTATTTTTTAAATGAAAAACTACTTAATGTTCAGTCTTGAAAATTTTTGTGATTTTTCCTCTTCGTGCGGAGAAAATTCTGTGAAAATTTCAAGGAATGATATTGATTAGGTTTACTTCAAAAAAATAAAATGCGAGCGTAGATTTTTAAACACAGCAAACGAGATACGTGGTTAGCATTCACTGTTAGCATTTTGAGAGCCAAAAAACGAAGGGTTTGTGAGCCTTGGGAGTCCAAATTGATATTTTTCTCTTGAAGTTTAGGATCATAAGTCTCAATACCTACATTTCCGACTTTCTAGCTCGATTGCATTTTCCGAAATAAAATCTGCGAGATAGCCAAGATTGTTAAATTAGGAAATCGGTAAAAACCACTTAGGTGTCCTGCAGGACCACTTAACCTTTAGCTACGACTCTGAGATTTTATTGTGATTATTTTCTGACCAGAGGGAAACTTTTCAGCAAGTATCTCCGTCGGATTTCGCAATTTTTTTTTCCTGTACAAAATGGAACACCCTGACGTTCCTTCATGCAAGAGACATGCAAGCATTGTTTCTAAAATGAGCCTGAAGTATTAGTTCTTACAGAATGCAATTAAATTGATAAATTAGATTATTTACTTTCTCGTCAGAGCATAAGAACTTGAATGAGAAAATTTTCTTGGATGAGAGCTTAATGTAAAGTGAACAAAATGTTGAATCCTCGATTTGACATCACTACCAGCGTTGCCAGAGCATCCATCTTAAAAAAATGTAATCAAGCAATGTGTCAGGCACACTTTTCAAGGTTCACGTTTTCTCAAGAAACATTGCAACAAGGAAAATAACTTATGTTTACTAGTGAAAATTAATTAAAACCCGCTTTTCAGATTAGACTCTTCAGTATAAATATATCAAGTCATGAGACTGCTTACATTCAGAGGTTAATATGATCAATGAGTCTTTAACCAAAACCAATAAATAATTAAAAATATATTTACCTGATCAACTAGAGGCTGAACTAAAATCTCAAAACGCTCGAATCTTTCTTTGCTGGCAAAGCGATACAAATCAAAAGTGAACACGCTCAACAAAGTTTTCAAAACTTGTTCCAACAGAAGAACTGACTTTTCGACATCAGATTCGAAAAACAAATTGGACGTGTCCTTCCCATTTTCAGGGTCGGCTTTAGTTATATTTGTTTCGTTCAGGTACTTGACACTGGGTTTGAATAAGCTATTGGCCAGTGATGTGAAGAGTGCCTGTAATCGCTGCGATAGTGCATGTGTTATTCTGTAAAAAATGAAACAGAAAGAACAGGATATGAAAGAATATTGGAGAAAAAGTGGGAGATTATTACACATATCGTTGGCTTGAGTTCACCCATCTTTTTACTCTAAGAAAAATTTAAAAAATGAGAGTTTTTGGTCAAATTTGGCAACAAAAGATAAAAATGACCCTTGGAATTGTTGATTTTTCATATTCTATCAACTCCAACAAGCTGCATTTTGATAATTTCAACCGTTCAAAAGTTTTGGGCTACGCGTCTTCCACCTATAAAGATTGCAATGTCCAATCAGTCTTGAAGTAGTGCTCTTACACCAGTGAGCATTTTAAGCCAGTCAAAGTAGATCAAGTATTCCAGATTAGGGGAAAAAATTCCCATACAAGCGATTTTCGGCTAAAGTTACTTGTAAGGGTCAAAAGAGGCACAGGCTAAAAGTACCCATTGATATAACTTGTGCTTGCCCCCCCCCCCCTCCCAAAAAAAGGCTAAGAAAAATCGGTTTTTCAGCTGTATCTTGGAGATGGCAAGTTGCAAGTGATTGGGAAAATGTTCCTCATTAAATTCTGCACAAAAAGAGTCTCTTATGCTTTTTCTTCTCCAAGCACTCCTAGACCCCCAAAATAGCCGCGGCGTGTGGGCGTCATAGCGCGCTTCCTCACTGTTCGCATGAGTACGGCTCTATATAGACCGCGCTGCCGCGCCGCTTGCTGTGCCGTCGAGAATCTCAAACTCTTTACCCTGTCACTGTCTATACATGCCTGGAATTTATATGATATGCAATGATTGTGTCCTTAGGGTGCGTCAAAAAAAATGAAAGTCTGAAATGTTGCGCTCCCCAGGCGGCAATCGATGACGTTTGGTAAAAAAACGTTTTTGCCAAATTTTGGGCTAATTTCAACCATTTTAAATGGTGCCAACGGTCAATTTTGTGGTGAAATTCTGGTTTTTCGACTTAGACCACGATTTTATACAAAAAACCCGATTTTACGCTGAAATCGTGCGTTTACGGGCAAAATGCCACATAACTCAAGTTGTAGAGGATGAAATTTCACTCTAGAAAAACGTCTTTTCAAACAAAAAAAATCAAATCTGACAGGCAAAACGCACTCCGGTATTTTATTTTTTGGTCCTCAGAATTTCTGAGGCCTTACAAAGCACCGCTATTAAAGACTCAATCCTTACCAAATTGAATCGAAAATGGGTATAAATGAACTGTAGGTAAGTGCTAAGGATACACATGTCATCAGAACATCCTCTGTTTTAAAAAAACGTCCCATTTTTTTACGCATTTCTCAAAAAAGTATACGACCCGAAAAGCAGGATACTGAAATTATTGCCTTCGACATAGTTGGTAAGTTAAGATACTAATAGAGGTTCGAGTCAATTTTCTTCAGATGAAAAATCGAACGTTTTAGTAAGAAGGAGAAGAAGTGGACGAAATGGTGGAGATGAAAACCGTCTGTCCAAGTCACTATAACTGCAGCGCAATCCTTCCGCCGCGGTGCGCCGCGCGAATGTCTGACCAGTTGCATACATGCCTAGTCTCGAGGAGTTTTAAACACACCAGCGGGGCGGGAGAATATTTTTCGACTTCAAGGTCAACGAAGATGAAGCTATCCCCACCACTTTCCCCGCCAGTCGCCTGAGCGGCCAATCAACTGTTCTTACGTATAACGCCTTGAAACCGCAGACGGGTGAACAGCTAGGCACCTTCAGTACCCCTCCGATATTTTGTGCCCTCAGTCTTGGTGTCGCTGACGTTCTCTTTCGCGCAATAGTGTGTGAGTTTCTTTATTTGATCGAGAAGTGGCAATAGAGTGCAAATTAAGATGCAGCAAGCAATTTAAAGATCATTACACAGTGAACGTGCAGTTTTAAATTTAGATATCGGATTGCGGAATAGTGCGATTAAAGATGCGAATAAAGAAGTATGCGAAGCTTTTAGAGCCTAAATCGGAAATTACTGCCGAAAAGTATCCGTCTAGAGGGCAAGTGCTCAGTAATTTACTGTACGAACTTAATGTTAAAAAACAATATCTGTCACAAAGTGTGGAAAATGTCATTGACAGAGTGATACCTTTTTGGGTTAAGGCTCGAAGTCCCACATTAAGAAAGATGTTTACTTTTTGCAGGCAAAGACCCCCTCGGAATGAGCAGGCAAGATGGCTGCGTGGCGCGACGGGAACTCAGAGCAGTTCGAGCACTCTCTAACCAATACCTACTCTAACCCATCCTATCGTCTGCCGTCTCCCCACCTTATCTATCCAAATAATCATGTTTCCAATTATGTAAAATGAATCAGTGAGTTCGGAAACACTCCAACACGGGTTTTTTTCGATTTTCACTTTTTTATGGTTTAGTAACACTTATGGATAAGTAGAGCATCTGCACGCAAAAGGATGTTTCGAAATTGCAATCGGAAGTGCTCGAAACAGCGACGGGAAAAGGGAGGAATCGAAGAATTTCATTGGAAATACCAATTTTTGGCCGATCAAGGGAAACGGGTGACTATCCGATTATGCGGTTTTCTTTTTTCGGTTCAGTATACCTTGTGCCAACAAGTTATATAAATATTCAAGCGTTATTCAGGTCAAAAAATATAAATTTTTCAGGGCAGACTATGAAAAATCAGTATCTGAAACTTGGTGCGTTAAAGTCTCTAGAGTACTTCTTGCGTCCTTTGGCACCAAAAAAGTTTTTCTTAAACTAACTTCTTCGCCCGCTGCGAAGTTTTAGGTGTTTCCTGAAAATTTTTTTTCCGAGTTGGTGTATTTTCGAACTCACTGATTCAAATGTCATCTTAGGTACCTAATGCTATATTTATGCTCCCATATTTCACCCCTTGATGCCTGACTGGTAAAATTCACCACTTTTTGGATCGTTATGTACTTTTGTAGGTAAGTTATCAAAAGCAGAAATGTGCAAAGATATTTTTTCAGCAAATTTTTCAAGAAATATGCTAAGTGCCTCGTTACCTTTAACAGGATGTTTCCCAGAAGTTGTACCATTGTGCCACAAAAAAAAATTTATAAATTTGTGCAAATGCTGAGTTAAATTTTTAGCTTGATGGTTCATCTTCACATGGAAATATTTTTGGTAGAATTACAAATTCCACAATGAAAGTCTAGCAACACAGCTAACTTAGCAAAAGCCCTCATATTTCTTGAAGTCAGGAGAGGGTAATATTTCTCCCCCCCTCCTCCTAACTAGTTCCCCCAATGCTCCTGAAAACATCTCTGCTGAGCGCAAAAACCCTCAAACTCATCCCTCATCATCTGGCATCCCCATGGCTCAGATATAAATGAAGCCCCTCCCCCCCTTATTTTCCATCAAAATTCAAAATGTAAGTAGGTACGTTTAGAATTTGATTTCAATGCCTCAGAACGCTGCGGGGCCCCCACACAAGCTTGTGATTTCTCCAGATATGCTAAAGATTTTCCCTCCTTAGGTAATCCTTAAATTATATCAGAAAAATGTCTTGCCAAAGAATTTTGAGAATTACCCTGGTTAGTACTTGGTTTGAACTCTTTTAGAAATTTAATCCCGATCAAAAAGGTCAATTCTCTGAGCTGAGCAGTTTAATTTTTCTCCGAGAGTGAAATTTGTGCTTGGCGCCATTATGTGATGTGCAAAGAGTAGAGGAGAGGAGAGAGCAACAGAGTATAATCATGGAGTCCGAGCGAGCTTCATGCACGCTCCACCAGCTACTCCCGCTCTGTGATCGCCTGCTCATTCGTAGGGGGTCTTTGCCTGCAAAAACGCTCAATCATTAAGAAAGGACAAGTGCAAAAAAAAATTGATACAGCTGTACCAAGAATACAGGAATATTCAACGAATCGTAAATAAGAAAAATGCGTCGAAGTATGAAGCAGCTTTTACGAACAGTTTACACCATTTATTTGAAATTGACAGTTCTGATGCTTTAGCGTGTATGAGCGTAGAGGACAGGCCATATTTGCTGTCTGAAAAAGAAAAAGCTAGAAGGGAAAATCAAAACTCGCAAAAAAAGGAAAAAAAGGTGGATAAACAAGTGTTACAGGAAGAATTACCAGGTGAAGGATATGCTGATAGAAGATATCTTGCGTCAAATGAACTTGAAGCTGCACGGAAGCAGATGAAAAAAAAGAAGCGTACCCTTCGGGAAGAAAGACAAAAGCAAAAAGCCGAAGCATATGCTAAGAGACTCTCTGAAAAAATTATATTGTCAGGATCGTCTTCACAAGATTCTAAACCGTCATCTCAAGGAAGTGTTTTTGAGTCTAAGTTACAATCGCCCAAGAGAAAGCGGTTGCAAATATTAGACGAGGAATTGAGTTCAACTTTAGATCGCACGAGAACCTCCAATCGAAACGCCACTTTTCTCATCGCAAAAACCGCTAAATCAATGGGTGTTGATGTGAAGACTCTAACTGTTAGCGAGGCATCTGTGAGACGAAGAAGAGCTGAGCTAAGAAAAAATTCTGCTCAACGAATTCAAAAGAACTTTAATCCTGACGTGCCTCTCACAATACATGTAGATGGCAAACTTCTACCTCCATTGATGGGTGGTAAGAAAAAGGTTGACCGATTACCAATTTTAGTCACAGGTCACAACATTGATCAACTTTTAAGTGTACCTGCATTGCCCTCTGGCAAAGGTATCTTTATAGCTGAGGCAATTTGCCAAACTGTTCGGGAGTGGAATATAGAGGAGCAAGTCAAATCTATATGCTTTGATACCACGTCCTCAAACACTGGAGTTAAAAGTGGTTCTTGTGTCTGTACGGAGCGAATCTTAGGTAAACGTCTCTTATATTGTGCTTGTCGTCATCATGTTTCTGAACTCCTTCTCGATGCTGCAGTCACTTCTCGCATAGGCAAGAGGAACCAACCTGAAAATCCTATTTTTACCAACTTCCGTGACAAGTGGGAGGATATCAATCCAAGCACCTATACGACGGCCCTAGACGACCCTGACATTCTTGAAAATGTGCAGCCTATCAAGACAGAACTTTTAAACTTCTGTTTCGAGCAACTTTCGGTGAGTTTTCACTAAAATACATTAACATTTTTTCTTCTTTTGGCCAAGTTTTTTAATTTTTAAAGTTTAAAGATCGTTATTGACGTAAGTGACCTTGTATCTCGATCAATCAAGTTCAATATTTACCCGTTGCTTTTGATGACGTCATTTTTTTTACTTAGAAAACATCTTCCTCTTTAATTTTAATTGTAGGAAGTAGCAAATCACGAGTCGTGCGTCAAGTTTCATCAGTTCAACCATAGTTTAACACACATAATTTTCTCTCTTTTTGTTAAGTATTTACGTGCAGGCATCTGTGCGCACGTGTAATGCTGAGGGCCTGTATTCTTAATAACAAATTCATCGATGCTGTTTTGTATTGTTTGTTTCTAGAAACATAAACATAGAGAAGATTACAGAGAGCTTCTAGAACTTGTGATCATATTTTGCGGAGCAACACCAGAGAGAGGAGTACGATTCAGAAGACCTGGAGCAGTATCAAATGCCCGCTGGATGGCGAAGGCTTTATATATTTTAAAAATGTATATGTTTCAGAAACAATTAACTATGTCCAAAGAACTGTTAGGTCATATTAAAGACATTTGCACTTTCATTGTTTGTATATACGTAAAGTATTGGTTCCAATCGCCGTCGGGGGCAATGGCGCCAAAAAATGACTGTGATTTGTTATCGAGTCTTTTGGCTTATGAAAAAATAAACCTTCCTATTTCTACAGCTGCTTTAGAAAAGTTACTCAATCATCTATGGTATCTGTCCGAAGAATTGGTAGCTTTTGCATTTTTTGATGAGCGGGTCCCCTTCAAAACAAAAATTCGCATGGTGAAGGCCATGGAAAAAGAGAGCTCAACAACTAGTCCTCCAAGGAAAGCATCGCTTGACATTAACTTATTGAGAAGGAAGAAAAACATCTCATTGGAAAATTTCGTAACTTCCAACACGCACAATTTTTTTAATCTACTGAATATCCCTAAGGATTTCCTCAACTCCCATCCTTCCGAATGGAGTCAGCTAGAAAATTATAATGCAGCTTGTAAAATCGTAAAGAGTATGAAAGTCGTCAATGATGCCGCCGAGAGATCGGTGGCATTAATGACGGCTTTCAACAATGCAATAACATCGAAGGAAGACCAAAAGCAATTTCTACTCCTTACTGTCACAGAGAATTTGAAAAAGTATCCCTCAGCAAGGAAGACATTTTTGTTGTAGGCACCTCACTCAAAAATTGTGTCCAAAAATTTGTTCTGCACTATTACTTACTGGATATCCTTTTTTTCGAACGCAATATATCATACATTGAAGTACACGATAACTTTTTCTTTCATGTGCCGCTCCTCTTCGATATGCTGCGGAGGAAAATTCCCCTAAGTTTTGTTGAAATATACCCACTTTAGTATGTTTAAAAATTATGCAAAAAAATGAACGTACCGAATATCTGCAGTCAACCACATAAAAACATAATTGAGGACTACTGAAAATAATAAAACAACATCAGTTTAAGAGAAATAAATGGACTATTTCTATCAAACGGAGCTATGTGCATTATGACGTGAGCCCGGTTATGCACATATTCTTACGGGTCTCAGGACTCATGTCGTAATGCATGTAGTTTCGTTTGGCAGAAATACGTCCAAATGAAGTCCACTTTTCTGAAAAAAAGTGAATTTCGGCAACCTTCTGTAACGTTATTTTAATCTTCTCATACCATGAGAGCGATGATGTGTTTTATTTTTCATCTAAAGTGGGTACTCTGATCTAAAGTCAATTTACTCTTACGTCTGTCAATACTTTAGAGTCCATTTAAGTATTAAGTAAGCCATTTTGTTCAACTTAACCCCACCCCCTCCCCTTAAGGCCATCAGTGAGCCAACCCATCCGCGCCCTTTTGAATTACATGAGCATAACTTGACTCTTCCTCCTTCCAATTAATTTTCTCCAAAGATAACGTAGATAACTGAAAAATAGCCACAAAATTGACTTTTATGGGAGAATATTCTCTTTTTTTTCCAAGTGAAAGGCTTACATCTGGGCTCGACCCCCCCCCCCCCCCCCCCTGTGGCTTACATAATACTTGCACGGCCTGTAAAGTTTTAGTATCTTTCAGGGTCATTTTTTTCAGTATCCTGCTTTTCGGGTCGTATACTTTTTTGAGAAATGCGTAAAAAAATGGGACGTTTTTTTAAAACAGAGGATGTTCTGATGACATGTGTATCCTTAGCACTTACCTACAGTTCATTTATACCCATTTTCGATTCAATTTGGTAAGGATTGAGTCTTTAATAGCGGTGCTTTGTAAGGCCTCAGAAATTCTGAGGACCAAAAAATAAAATACCGGAGTGCGTTTTGCCTGTCAGATTTGATTTTTTTTGTTTGAAAAGACGTTTTTCTAGAGTGAAATTTCATCCTCTACAACTTGAGTTATGTGGCATTTTGCCCGTAAACGCACGATTTCAGCGTAAAATCGGGTTTTTTGTATAAAATCGTGGTCTAAGTCGAAAAACCAGAATTTCACCACAAAATTGACCGTTGGCACCATTTAAAATGGTTGAAATTAGCCCAAAATTTGGCAAAAACGTTTTTTTACCAAACGTCATCGATTGCCGCCTGGGGAGCGCAACATTTCAGACTTTCATTTTTTTTGACGCACCCTATTGTGTCCTCTTACCTTGTTTGCTATGCAAAATTTTGTTTTCAGTCAGTAAACCGTGCTTACGGTCTTTTGAAAAGTTTCAGAATTTTTAGCTTGACCCGTATCGTGCTACTTTTTTCGTTTTTGTTGATGGGGTCTGCATTTCCGGCGTTCATTTTGAAAGTTCTTGTTGAATTTCATTGTGCTGATCAAATATTTAAGTTCAATTTTACAAGGCAAGACTTGGGATTCTTTCAAAATAAAAACGCCAAACTCAGCCAAACTTCTACAACAGCCACATTCATTGTTCATGTAGCCAAAACAGTAACTCAGAGTAAGACGCACCAGACAATAGTGCACACTGAACATTTGTAGTATATGGCCTGAATTAATGAGTTTGATGGCATAAGGAAAATAAACTGATTCACATGCAGGATAATTGGATCGCATTTAGCAAAAAGGAACCAGCATGATTACAGTGTTATCAAAATGGTGGAACTTCTTCTTTTCTTTTAAAAATTGAAGTACAGTATTAAAATTTACACAATTATTTTCCTTCATGTTAAACAATTTTTTGGTGAGGCACAAAAACTATTAGCTAGTTCTGAAAATTTTTTATATAATTATGAAGAAGCAATATTTTTACAACACTGGAATCTTGCTGGTTCCTTTTTGCTAAATGCTATCCGATTATGGTATGCATGTTGTGGGTGGACTTGCTAGCTCGTTTGTCACCCTGAAAAATGAGATTCAGAGAACTTCTCTTCACTTCTGAAGAAAGTAATTTACTTACTTGTAGAATATTATGACATTCAGCTTATTTGTTTTGATATTGAGACCCCAGTCCAAAATTTTATAGAAAAGGGTTCGGAAGACAGGCTCAGAATACTTTAGAACCAAGGCAACAAAAGAATTGATGATAGCATTTTCTATGGTCAAAATTGTTTCTTCACTGAGCTTGGTTTGGTATTGACTCCTAAATTCAAACATATTCATGAAATATAGATTCAGTTCATCGGTTGAGAGCACATTTCTTTGGAAACTGTCACTCAGGATGGACATCAAGATTTCGATGGCACCAAAATGCTCTTGCTCACATAGTCGGTTGTAACAGATGTTTACAGCAGGATATAGGACTCTTTCTTGTACATCATTGGATAATTTTTGCCTGAAAAAGAAAAGAAAAAAATTGAAAAACGAGATTAAAATTTGAAGTAACTTTAATCAAAAATGGAATCAGCACTAATGCCGCAGCAGCTGGAATGTCGGTTTGGAAAACTGTAACAAATTGTTGATGGATAATTTTTCTTCTTTTTTGATTTTTATACTAGACTTTTATACATGTTCAATATCGGACCCACTACAATGATACCCGTGTTTATAACTCCAATTAAGAGAGAGAATTTTTTTTGCATTTAACATTTGCCGCAAGTCCTCTGAGTCTCTAATTCTACTGTTCAAGACAATGTAAGTGTTTTTTTTAAAATTAATTTCATTGCCTATCTCTTCTGTCAGGCTTAATTTTTCTACTGTATATTCCAACTTATTTTTAACATAAATGGCAACTCCATCATTTTGCTTCTTGGTTTTTATTGAAAAAAAAAAAAACTATTGTAGACCCCTCTATCGTACGATTCATTTCCGTCATGCCATGAAATCGAACCGAAGCAGGTAGCGATCAGATCTATCCAAGAAAATAATAAGTTATCGGTGATCTGAGCTAATTTGAAGCATTTAAAATATCCTTTAAAGCAACCAAATTTTCGGAAAAATTAAACCGCTTGGGGGAGGAGAGTCCAAGGTCAAATAAAGGAAGTGCATTCCTAAAGATAAAGGGTCTTTAAACTGTTTTTAAAACCTCAAGTTTTCTGAAACCCCTTGGTAGAGTGGATCGAAATTTTTGAATTTGAGAGGGAAAACGCGTATCTTCGAAAAAAAGTTGTCAAAAGGGCCCCATATCAAGTACCCAAAATTTCGCCGCATAAAATTGACTCCCTCGTACCGCATGAAGGCCTAAATTTTTAATTTATTATATTAAAGGGTACAAATGTTTTTCTGATAATTACAGCGGCTCCACGTCGGGGTGTGTTTGCTAGGTGGCAAGCTCTGTAAACTTTAAAGCCTTGAATGAATATCTAATCAATCCTTAGAGAATGAGTCTCAGAGATCAAAGCAATGTCTGTATGTAGCTCCCCTAAGGTAACCCCAAACTGTACATATTTTACATTAGTCAGACCAAAATACAACGCATCGATTGATAAGAATTCATCTGATTTGTTTGTAGCATTTCCCTTGAAGAGTGACTCAAGCCTATCCACCTTCTCTGTTAGCATTTCAATCATCTTTCTTTGAGATTCTATTGTTGCTAGGAGCTGAGTGATAGGAGTTTTATTCAGGCTATTTAGTTTGTTACTGTCAGATTTTCTACTTACTGTATCCGCAAAACTGACATTTGCTTTCAAGTTTGAAGCAACTGGCTCTTTGTGAGTCAAATTCTTCTTACCATTATACTCAAGTATAGGAAACTTTGCTTGTTCTGGGGACTTATCAACCTTCTTTTTTTTGACCAGTTTCTTTAATTCCGTTAGCATTTAGCCACCAAAAATATTGCATTTGATACTGTCTTATCAAGGTTAGAGCTGCTCTTCCGTAATTGGAGGCATATTAATTTTGTTAGAAAACTATGTACAGTGGTATTATTAACCCTAAAGAACCACATTCAACCCTTTACACTGTTTCAAAAGTTACTCAAGCATGGAAAGGAATTAAGGTATATTTTAATCTGTATTCCAATAGTTGTTTCAGTTTGAGATAGCTCCACTCATACGATTACGCAGTCTTCTAATTAAGTATTTGGCTGTCATTTAAGTTTTTCATCAAGACTATGTTGGATGAGTAAATTGTCAGCATCCAAAACTCACCTTCAGGGGTCACCCATACCATTGCTTCTCGTTCCTCCTTAATGCTTTAAGTCTTAGTCCTTTGCAGAAAGCTGTAAGACTAGGAAAAAAGGTTGATTGTATTATCAGTTCCCATCCGAGGTCAAGATGTTTGCAATTAAGGTCTCAAATAAATCTTTCACTGTTTCAGGAAGTTATTCCAGAAAATTTCTTTTACAAACCTCCGGCTGATGTTTAGATCCTTTATATATGACTACTAAATAATTGAAAGAAACTAATAAATAAGAGATACCTACAAAATAACATCAATAATATTAAACGGAAGGAACTTACCTGATGGCTTTCAATTTTGTGGCTAAAACAGAAGTTTTGGTTGGATCCAGTTGCTGCTTGCAGTGGTGGGAAATGACACAGATTCTAGTAAGAATAGAGGAGACATTGTCTAAGCTCAGGAAGTGCAGCACTGCCTCCATGATCTTATTTGTTGCTGATACAATACTTGTCAAAAATATTTCTTCTCTAAAACGAGGGATCACATAAAAGATTAAATGTAAAAAAAGGAGGAAAGAATCCTATGAAGAACAGAGCAATAAGAGGAGGCACTGAACTCTTTTCATGGTTGAATCATAGACAGCCTAGCCTCTCAATATCATATTCGTGGGTTCTAGTGGCATTTTTCTGTTAGGAACGACTACAAAATTTTCGGACAGAATTTAAGGCATTTTAGGTGTCTGAAAACGCAAATGTTTGCCATGAATGGGTTTTGGGACGTTCTGAAAAGAGGTGATGACCATTACAGCTCCTCAAGCAGATAATTTTCACCCAGACTGTCGAAAATCATATTTTGAACTCTGTCCAACTAATTTTGAGGTGTGCACATTTCTAGCAAAGGACAATTGAGTAATTCTTAGGTATTAATGAATTTTTAAAATTTAAGGTGGTACTCAACTATATACATACACTCACAGACATAATCTCTGTAATTGATTGCCACAAAATACAACATATTGAAACCATTTAGTAACCTGGAGTGTAGAAGACTGCTAGCAAAGTTATGAAAGGGGTTTGCAGAGAATCACTTTTCACAAAAAAATTACAATGTTCGTTTAAATGGGCACTACATTGTGGTTATTAATACTTGATGACCAAAAAACATAAGAAAACCTGTGTATTCCGATGATGAGCACTGAATACTTTATACGGATGATTCCAGGTTCAAAATTAAAGTAGTCTGCAATTACGTCTGAATCTGAGTCAAACGTTCCATTTTATTAGACTAATTTTCTCTTGTTACACAAAAATTAGCTCAAAAAATGTTCAACGAGGAAACAAGGTTCCGTTAATTTCTTCATTTCCCGATTTCCTGACTCGAGGATTTCTGAATCTCCTGACCTTCGATCAAAATCTCTACTTTCTTTTAATTACTTTCAGGCAAAATTTTAACTTCTGGAGATTCAAATCAAGAAAAAAGGCTCTCGAAAGTTGCCCAAATTCTTTTAGATGGCACCGACTGGAATTGCTGAATGCTAAGTCATCTTGCTACCTGCAACATTCTCAGACTTTCCGAGGTTGCCGTAAATTTTCTGACTTTCCAGATTTTCTAAACGGCCAGAAACCCTGATACCAGTGTAGCCACCGTTTCTTCACAATTCATTGTATACTTGACAATTTACTGACTATAGGAAAATCTAGGCCAAGATTGCAATGACCAAAAGATATCATTAGCAATCATGGAGATATTAAGAGAATTTGTCCACAGTTTTTGTTTACTTCTGATTCTACACGAGGTTCCAATGGAATCCTAAGCTTAAACTTCACTTCTAATTTTTCCACCTGGTATTTAATGTTACTGTAGGAGCAAAAGTCAAAAAACATGTAAGATGATCTTCTTTGATAGCATGTTTGATGGAGGCAGTGTTGCTGATTCATAAATTAATACATTGTTGTGTAAGAATCTGCAATTTACGTGTGCCAAGGAATAATTAAAGAGGTGCAAAGCATCCATTACAAGAACCTTGAGTAATTGTAAGAGCGTTGCCGATTATTTAATTTTTTTTTTTTTTTTTTTTTTTTTAAATAAAGCACTAAAATAAAATTATTGATTCATCACTCTATAAAAAGGAATCAAAAGATATTCTTGGCTTTCAATTTTTGCAAATAGCAACAGAAGAATCTACAAGAAACAATTTTACAAAGATGTAGGATGAAAAGACTTTAGAGGCCAACTAACCCATTAACTATTGAGTCATTTGACAAGTGGGAAATCAAGATCGGGATACATTTTGGTAGGAACACGATGGCTTTGCTCCTGAGACAGGACATCAGCTCAGCAAAACAAAGAATGAGGTTTGCTAGGACGAGACCATCCATCTGTTGGTTACAGATATAGTTACAAACCAACTCCAAAATCTGAAAGAGGTGAAAAAAAAATCATAATAACAGAAAATGTAATGACTACCAAAGGTAAGATATGGACATACAAAGAACAAGAACAAGCACGCACTTAACACTAGGGTACAACTTGTTTGTATGCTTAAAAAAAATGTTGGAAAAGGTCAGCTCCCTGGTTTTCAATAGGTGCAGATACTTCAAAAAAAAATTCCTGGAAGGTTTCAGACCGATCGGACCATTTTTAGAACCTCCACAAATGACTTTTGTGAAAGTATACAGAGATATGAATTTTAACCAAATAATTAAATTAAATAACCGTCCCTATGATAAAAAAATAGCTTTCATCTGCAAGAAAAGCACATTGTAGAAAAAAAATGCGAGGAACAAAGGTGAAAAATGTACAATTTTACATTAGAATTACCCTCAAAATTAAATTTGTTTCCAATAGTATCACTGATCGAGAGTATCTATAGGATCACATTTCCTCCTAAGTCGGAAAAAAGTGTGCTTGCTCTTGCCGAAATGTATCTTGGCGCCCAAACATCGTTTTCGATCAAGTTTCCGAATTTTTAAAAAAAATATCCGCGTCCTGCACGCTCAAATTTTTAATTTATATCAAAAGTGGTATGTTAAGAGACTATAATCTTAAATTTTTTGGGCTCTAACCTAACTGCTTCAATCCTTAAAAAAATCATCAAATCGACAAAATTCGTTCATCTTCGGGACAGTACATTTGAAAAATATGCAATGCGGCAGCACTTGAACTTCACCTACAATTTTGAAACTTGGCCAAAATTATTTTTAAATGAAATGAAACACTTTCTTGCCTATAAAGCCCGACTTCTTGAGGGTTGATTGTTTTGGGTGAGACACCCTACTGTAGGTTGTTTACAGCAGAATGATGTACTATGATGAAACATGATTGAATAAACAAGATCATGAACGTCCATTCTTAATGAAAGTAGTTAAGATTTTGAGATGAAAGTGATAAAATAAATTGATTTGATTTGTAAAATACACGCATGAATGCAACGTTTTTCAGGCTTCAGCCCATTATTGAGCTAAACATACAGTAAATACTCACATGCATCGTCATCTTCCGGCCAAAGTATCACAAGCGCCAATTTTACCGAAATTAACTTATGAATAGTTTCGCAAAAAATGAGATGCATTACATACGAAAATGGTAATTTTTTTTCAGAATAAAAATTTAGAAAAAATGATTAAAGTTGATGTGCTCTTGTATCATAGCGTCATTTGGGAGAGAAGTATCACAAGCACCAAGTTCAGCAACTGCCCACCTTTCTGATTGTTTACAAATTTTGTTACAGCAACCCTCAGAATGACTTGAAGCTAAATTATCTTTGTATGTAAATGCATCTCATTACTTGGAATATAGTATTTTTTTTAGAGTAATGAATAAAAATGAAAAATACTCTGTTGTAGTTGATGAGCTTGGGTATCACAAGCACCAAGTTGGGGCTCATCTTAGGGAGTGCTCTTACAATTCCAGTATCAACAACACTTGAAATGACCTGGAGCAATTTGTCACTTTCCGGCTGAAGTATCATAAGCGCAATTTTCATCAAAATTGAGTTATGGATGTTTTGAATTAATTAATAGGAAGCATTTACATACAAAAACGATATTTTCTTTGGATTAAAAATAGAAAAAACTCCGTTAAATTTGATGAGCTTCTGTATGACAAGCGCCACAGGTTCTCCGAATGCACCAAAAACATGGTATCACAAGCGCCATTTTCAGAGAAAAAAATGTTTCTTAAAGAAATTTTATTAAAATTCAAGGCAGGAAGTTGTGCTGGATCAGTAATTTAAGTTTTAGGCCGAAATTCCGTCTTTTGCGGTCGTAAATCAGTTTTTGGTGTCTCCTGAAAAGTTGGCAGAGTGGCGCTTGAAATGATTTGGCAGGAAGGTGTCAACATTATACCATACTTCCACATGCTCAAATAATAGTTATCAACACAAGGGAGACAAATTGATGAAAATTAAAGGGTTCAAAAGATGGAAGAGGAAAAAATTTACCGTGGTAAAAGAACTAGGATTATTTGCTGCTAACTGCCTTGCAAGTAGTTTTATTGATAAGCAGCATTCTTGTTGGCATAGAATCAGATCACTGTCTTCTTTACTTGACTCTGAATCCCCTTTCTTTTCAATTCCTTTCAAAATTGGCATCAGTTTAGGAAGTAGCTTCAGTAGATCTTTTTCCTCTAATTTATCTACATTATGCTCATCCAAGCGGTTAGAGTATTTCTGCAAACTGGCATTGAGTAATTCTAGTGCTCTGCACTTCAAAGCGATTTTTTCATGTTTCAGGAGAGACACGATTACATTCAAGAATAGGTCCTTTGGGAGCATTGTTGTAATCTGCAAAAAGAAACAAAAATTTGAAAATATTCAAATAAAAAAGAATCCATTTGCAGGAAATCTAGTCAAGGAATGAAGAATCATGAATACCGATACATTTATTATCTAACTGAGACTTCGATCTGTGATCAAACTAAAAAAGTCAATTTTGTGATTTCGAAATTTTTTTATATGCTGTCAAGAAATTGCCATCTTCTTCGAAACAATGAGTAGATATTGATTCTCCTCTAAAAAGTTTGCCCCCTTTTTTTTTTTTTTTTTTTTTATTTTTTTTTTTTAAACTTCGACAAAAACTATTGAAATATGGAGACAAAATATTTAAAATCGATATAAAATACTCGAAATTCCATTTTTCTTTTGCACATAGTAATCGTGGTAGCTGACCAAGTACAGGGTGTTTCAGACCACCCGTACCAGGCCTTTTTCTCGGTTGGTTCAGGTCGTACGAAGTCGGAGACCGCGGGGTTGAATAGGGAATTGACCCCAAGGAATCCGAATTTCGTGGTCCCGAAACCCCCCCAGCCCCCCTTGGGAGATAAAGAGGGGGTCACGATGCTAAAAGTCACGGTTCCCGACCGAATTGCGGATGGATCGCATCAGAATTGAAAAGCACGGAAAATTTCACGTGAAATCGACCCCTAAAAATCCAAAATCGGACCATCCAAGGCCCAAAAATGATCTCCTAAAGAGGGGGACAGTACCCCCCTCCATAATTTCTCTTTGGTCTCAAAATTGACGTAAATGCTCCAGAAAAAGACGGTAACCCAGGTAATCGACCCCGAAAAATCCAAATTTCATGGTCCCGAAGCTCCTCTAGCTCCCCTTGGGGGGTAAACGGGGGGGCCCAATTTTAAAAATCGGGGCTCCTTTCCGAATCGCAAATTGATTGCATCCAAATTGAGGAGCAGAACACATTTACATCTTAAGTGACTCCTAAGAGTTCTAATAGACCCCCTGAACGGCAGAAAGTAACTCCCTGAGGAGGGGGGCCTCGCCCCCGCCAAAAATTTCTCAGGATTCCACTTTGGTCGCAAAATTGACGTCGATTCTCCAGAAAAAGACGGTTTTCCATGTAATCGACCCCGAGGACTCTAAATTTCATTTTCCGTGAGCTCCTCGGGGTCGATTACATAGAAAACCGTCTTTTTCTGGAGAATCGACGTCAATTATGCGACCAAAGAGGAATCCTGAGAAATTTTTGGCGGGGGCGAGGCCCCCCCCTCAGGGAATTACTTTCTGCCGTTCAGGGGTCTATTAGAACTCTTAGGAGTCACTTAAGATGTAAATGTGTTCTGCTCCTCAATTTAGATGCAATCAATTTGCGATTCGGAAAGGAGCCCCGATTTTTAAAATTGGACCCCCCCGTTTACCCCCCAAGGGGGGCTAGAGGAGCTTCGGGACCATGAAATTTGGATTTTTCGGGGTCGATTACCTGGGTTACCGTCTTTTTCTGGAGCATTTACGTCAATTTTGAGACCAAAGAGAAATTATGGAGGGGGGTACTGTCCCCCTCTTTAGGAGATCATTTTTGGGCCTTGGATGGTCCGATTTTGGATTTTTAGGGGTCGATTTCACGTGAAATTTTCCGTGCTTTTCAATTCTGATGCGATCCATCCGCAATTCGGTCGGGAACCGTGACTTTTAGCATCGTGACCCCCTCTTTATCTCCCAAGGGGGGCTGGGGGGGTTTCGGGACCACGAAATTCGGATTCCTTGGGGTCAATTCCCTATTCAACCCCGCGATCTCCGACTTCGTACGACCTAAACCAACCGAGAAAAAGGCCTGGTACGGGTGGTCTGAAACACCCTGTATTGTGATATAGCAGTCGAATCTTCCTTCACTTAAACATTAGAGGGACTCAAGAACACAAGCTACCGTTTGACTATTTCTCATCATCATATTCACAAAGCTCATGAACGAAACCCTGTATCACAAATGTGTGATGCATGAGTAGGACAGAGCAACCACAGGCGACTGTTCTGTATCTATTGTGCATCAAAATGAACAAATAAAATAGAAGAGAAAAGTTCCCAGAATACGAAAGAACAGTTCCTTCAGCTCTTTTTTTTGTTTTTCCTTTTCATAATATTCAAATCATCGCAAGATTGAGGATTAAATCAACTCCTGGCATATAGTAAAAATGACTTATAATTTAAAAATCAAGAAAGAGAACCAGACCTTAGCTAGAACATCATGACACTGGGAGAGCATGGCTAACCAATATTTGCTTAACGACTTGTTTTTGGCATACAGTTGGATTTGATCTGGGATCAGTTGGATATAACTTAAAGTATGCTGCAAGAAAGTTTGTAAGACCAATTTCGTCTCCTCGGAAGATGAGGCATTCAGAGATGACACCTGGAAAACACAAATGTACAGATTCAGATCAATATGCAAAATAAAAAGTGTTTCACCCTATAAAATAGTTGTGTGTGAGGCGAAGTTCACGGGCAATATTTAAACTTTTACTTCGCTGCAATTCGTCTAAAAAGATTAATTCGTTAATACGTTTTCGATAAAGGGGTGAATGATGTGCCGTCCTATAAAATAGTAGTGTGCAAGGCAAAGTTTGGGGCCGAAACTTCTGATTAACACAAACACTCACTTTTCTCCACCAGCAGCACTGTGCTCTGTTCGCGTTTCCTGATTCCCTGGAAACTTCCCTGAGCCCTGGACTCGTATGAATTGCAGCGCAGCAAAAGTTTTAAAATTGCTTGCAAACTTTGCCCTGCACAAATCTATTATGGAGGATGGCACAAATGATTTTCAATTTTTTGATTTAGAAATTTTTTTTTTACATACAATTTTGAGGAAGATATGAATTTGATTCAACAATTCAATTCAAACTTTTTTGTCAGTCCATTTAAAGTTTGGAGTTGAGGAAACGTTCAGAAAACCATCCTGAACAACGATTCTCTCACGCTAAATGGATTTGGGTGAATCCGTTGTTGCATGATTCTGAAATAGGGTTCCACCACTCTTGCTGGGAATAGAAGTACCAAGTTACACTACTCCATCTCTTTCCCATCTAGTCCAAGACAAAATTATCTTGAAACAACTTACCTACTCAGCTGATTGAGCAGAGGGGCTCTTACATAGAATAAACCATCAATAGAAGGCTCATACACTTTCACAAGTTCCAAATTTCCTGAGTGCTTTGAATATTAGAGCTTAACCACAGTAAAGGAAATCAAAGATAGGAAAGAAGGATAGGGATAGTTTGGGCTGTAATTTCACATATGAGGCACCGACCTGCTGTACGAATTCTTGCCGAGATATGAATGTAGATATGAACAGGACGGTTTTGTACTTGAAATGGCGTAGTTCTTTATCAGAGGCACTGTTAAAGTTAAAGACATCTATCATTTTCTTGTTCTGAATGCTGTTCTTATATTCAGCGACTGATTTTTCATCTGAAAGAAGCAAAATCGAGAAAACATATTCGGGAAACATGAACAGCAAAAATACCCATCTAGAGCATTCCGGTTAGTCCACCCAACAAGGAAAATTAAAGGGCAGAAAAAAATTGCTTCGTTTACTATACTATTGAAGCTATGCATCTGAGGATTGTTAAAGCTACACATAAGCGTTCAATGCATAAAAATTTAAAATCATGTGAAGATAGGAATAACTTAGAAAAAATAAAGGTTATTCGCAGTCAAGAAGCTACTAACCTTTTGAATGGTTTGATTTTTGCGAAGGATTAAAGAGTTGGGAGACTTTTAAACACTCATTGAGAAAAATCAAAAGAAAAAAGTTTGTGTGAGAGCAGCCTGTGTCACACTATCAAAGCTAGCCATCAAAATATCAAGGTCAGGTGTTGTGATTACGACTATGACTGGACTGGTTACGTGTGTGACTATGACTTGGACTAATCAGCACTTGACCTTGATATTTTGATAGGTAGCTTTGACAGTGTGACTCAGGTTAGTAAGAGATAAAGAGCCCGAGAAAAGTATGAGGAAGAGAAAAACAGGGTGTCCCAGACGATGTGTAACAGGCTTTTTCCAGGTTATTTCAGGTCGGACAAAATGGAGGATGAGAACTGAAAAAAAACAAATGGGAATTGAAACTGAAGACCCCCATGAATCCGAATTTCATCATCCTTAAGTTCCCTGGATGGCGGCCCTTCGAAAATGAAAGGGGGGTCTTGCCTTTGATACTTCTCACAATTATGAAATTACTTGCAGCAGTTCCCGTACTTCGCATGGGATTGACATCATTCCGAATGTCATGTTTCATGAGTCATGTTTTTTTTAACAAAAAGACTGTTTCACATATTTTTTCCAAAATAATTATCAAACTCCCTTTAAAACCTTTTATCCGTGAAGAAATGAAGAGGCAAAAATGAAACAAAAATATACAAGTATAGTGAGTGGTGCGAAAATATTAAATTGTAAAATTCAAAGAAAATAGGAGAATAGAGCAACAATGAGATAATTCCCTGCATAAATGAGGGTGACAAGGACTTGAGTACAGTTTGGGTCAATCACGGTAAATCATGTAAACAGGGAAACTGATCAGCAGCCAAGCGATGGTCTAATTTCGGATTCCACATGACTTTTTTTTTCCTGGTCCAAATCAGTTTCTTTCTCTCTCCCACTCTATTATCCTTACCAGACAGACACGCACTGCGTTTTGATTTCAAAAAGCCTGTCCTGGAAATTACCATAACGTCAAACATATATTATGCAAAAATGGTGGCTTGCACAAGTATGACTTTTGATCAACATCCATAGATGAATTTAAAACAATAAAAAAATTAAGTATCGATCGTGGTACACGTGCCCATTAGGAGTGTGCGGGGTCCTTAGGGCCACCCTAACCCCATCGCCTCTCTACCCCATCAACAAGGCCTTAGGGGGCTTCAGGACCGTGAGATTCAGATTCTTCATGATTGATTACTTGTGAAAACACTTTTTTGGCCACGCCTTTACATCTCTTTAGTACCCTCTTATTATATTCAGGAAGGCTCTGTCCTTTTACTTCCGGGGTCTGTATTTCGAACAGAAACGAACCAATTGTGGATTCACCGCGGTTGATCTAGGTTGAAAGTTCCTTGTTTTCATTAAATAATTTAAAAATTTTGATGAGACCTTTGATTTTTAAGGTTAAGATCCTCCATGGACTCCCAAAGAGACACTAGGACCTAAGAATGTTGAAACTTGGATTCCTTAGAGACAGTTCCCTCTTCGCCCTACGGTCCTTAACTTCGTCTGACCTCAATAACTGAGAAAAGAAGCTGGTATAGATTATCTAGGGTACGCAGCATGTGAATGAGATTATATCATGAGGCTAAATGCAAGTAATCTACAACTCTAGCAGTCACGATATTTACATATTTAGTTTGTTAGAAAGAAAAAAAGTATGATTTGAAATTAGGAAGGAAACATCTAAACAAACCTTTTACATGAGGAAGAGCTAGGATGTACGAAAATAGATGGTTGATATTACGAATCAAAGTTTGAGCAGGAAGTTCGGCACATAAATCTTCTAAGTACTTTAAATGCTTCGATTCTTTGCTAGATTTTGAAGCTGTGTCAGTTGCTCCTGAAATTACACAAAATCAGAAACGTGGAACTAAAAAAAAGTATTTAAATGCTGATCTCTTTGACAAGTATAAACTCTACTTCAACCATATAAGGGGGCGCTTCGCCCTCCCATCATAGTGCGAGGATTGCACAAGACTTACTCACTTTTGCCGGCGCTCCGCGCCAGCATAAACACTTTAACTGGATTGTTTAGAAAAATACTGTCAATTTCACAAAATCATGAAGTTCGATTGGAATTTTGAAACGATAATAGTTTTGAAATTTTTGATCAAACCACTAGACTATACAGGGTGTCCCAAAAGTCCCTTCCACCCCCTCTAAAATTTTACCTAATTAATATTTTGAAACGAAACTTTGGGGATGTTCAACGATCAATGTAAGCTACTTTTTGGGCCCCCCAGAATTTTCGGGGCCCCCCGTGAGGAGGGGCTGCGGACCCCAACTTTTTTTTTTCAAATGACAACCCCTATCTTGTGATACCTCATTCGATAGAACATAAAAAACTAAGAATTTTGGCGCAAACCGCAGATCAATATCTTAATTTTTGACCGAGTTATGATAGGTCAAAGGTCAAATTTGACCTATTTTCAAAAAATCATAACTCCGGTTCAAATTATCGTAATGAAAAAAATAAAACGGGAAAATTTACCACATTGTAAACACTTTTAAGGAAAAATCACAGAAATTACTTCAAACTAACTTTAAGGGGGGTTTCAGACCCCCAAATACGCCAATTCAAGGGTCATTCAATTTTCCCGCGAAATAAGCCAATTTCCCCCAGATTTGCCTCCACATTAGTTCAATAAGGTCAAAATCAGTTCAACATTACGTTGGCAAGTCCCCAAATTTCGGGAAAAGTTAAAAAAAAAAATTTAAACGGTCAAATTTAATCACCTTTAATTTCGTTTTTTTTTAACTTTTCCCGAAATTTGGGGACTTGCCAACGTAATGTTGAACTGATTTTGACCTTATTGAACTAATGTGGAGGCAAATCTGGGGGAAATTGGCTTATTTCGCGGGAAAATTGAATGACCCTTGAATTGGCGTATTTGGGGGTCTGAAACCCCCCTTAAAGTTAGTTTGAAGTAATTTCTGTGATTTTTCCTTAAAAGTGTTTACAATGTGGTAAATTTTCCCGTTTTATTTTTTTCATTACGATAATTTGAACCGGAGTTATGATTTTTTGAAAATAGGTCAAATTTGACCTTTGACTTATCATAACTCGGTCAAAAATTAAGATATTGATCTGCGGTTTGCGCCAAAATTCTCAGTTTTTCATGTTCTTTCGAATGAGGTATCACAAGATAGGGGTTGTCATTTGAAAAAAAAAGAGTTTGGGTCCGCAGCCCCTCCTCACGGGGGGCCCCGAAAATTCTGGGGGGCCCAAAAAGTAGCTTACATTGATCGTTGAACATCCCCAAAGTTTCGTTTCAAAATATTAATTAGGTAAAATATTAGAGGGGGTGGAAGGGACTTTTGGGACACCCTGTATGATGAATCCATACATTCAGAATCGACTTGTCAATATTATGAGGCATCTTCCAATAAATAATTGATTAATGATGCCTTCTAGTAAAGATGGCGATCCTTAAAAATCTTAGCTTTTCTACGATTCATTAGGATCTATTGGATTCATTGACATCATAATTTAGATACGATTATAAACTATATTCTTTCCTTAAGCACGGTAAAAGCTATCGAAAACCTACTTTAATGGGTAGAATCACTATTCGTTGTTTAAATAATCTTAAAATAAAGCGGGTATTGCCAGGCAATCTACCCCAAATTTCAAAATTGGCAGTCGAAATCTCCCCGCTGAAAATGGTTCACCACCCGCCCGCTGAAAGCGCCACCTCCTTAGCTCGTATCCCCATGTCTCGAAGTCGGAACATCAACAACACAAACAGTCCGTGATAAACCTCTGTGATATGTAAACAAATTCGCTTTTGTGTAATCATTAATCATTAAATCAATCATGCTCGTACAGTATTATTATTATTATATTTGTGTTCAGTACCTCGTAAAAAGGAACCACGAATGATGGAATCTGCCGAGATTCTAAGTTCATTAACAACAAACATATTAGTTTCTAATAAAGATCGAAGCGTCAGTTCTAGTGTTAGCTTCGATGATTCACAGTATGTAAGTATCTACCTATTTTGCTTGGTGTATACCTACAGAGTAATTTTGGAGATAGTATATGATGCATTTTATGATGCATTTGAAATCCTAGGTCTCACCTGACTCAAAGCGTTCGCTGCTAATACCCAGGAGCGTTCCGACTCATTTATCGGAGAATTGAATGTTTGCTATCCGCCCCTTTGCAATTATGAGATTAGTCCAAAGATCCTTTAGGAACTTAAGTTAATGACTCAGGTGGTGCTTTTGTGCCAACTATCAAAGAATTAGAGGTTTTTTTTTTTAAAATCTACAGTCCGTGAAAGTGAGCTCTCCGTGTGATCAAAGTGCTCCCCTCGCTATTTGACCAGAACCCTTCAATTCTTACCTTAGTCCAAAGATCTCTTAGGAACTTAAATTAATGATCCAGGTGGTGCTCTTATGCCAACTTTCGAAGAAATAAAGGCATTTTTTTATTAAATTTACAGTCCTTGAAAATGAGCTGTTTGTGTGATGTCGCGGAGCCAAGTGCCCTACTTTTGTGCCTCGAAATCCCTTAAATTTTGAGTTTAGCCCATAGATCTTTTAGGAACTTAAATTAACGACCCAGGTGATGTGCTTGATGCCCACTGTTAAAGCATTAAAGGCATTTTTCAAAATTTACAGTCCTTCAAAATGAGCTTTCCGTGTGATTTTGCTAAAAATGGACCTTGGCCCCTAGCCCCCCCAAATTTTAGGTAGCGAGAAAGTAAAAATCATTCAGAATTGTGATTCACTCAACATCGTGATCATGGATTTTGTGAGGAAATGAATACAATTACCATTAGATATCTTTCTTTGAACTTTGAGATTACTAGTTCTTTTTTTTCGACTGAAATAACTTTTGCATGAATTCACTACTGAAAATTTCAAGTTGTTAGTCTGCCTAATTGTTTCAGTTATCCTAAGTTAACCATTGTATATGTACCCACCGGTATCTAATTTGTTAGCAGAATGATACAGGACATAGGATTCTAGAACGAACACCATAAAAATCCACAAATATTCAGAGTTTTCTAATGTTTTGTGCAATTTAATCAACAGAGATAATCTTCTGTGCTCTGGAATATCCAACAGAGCAGATGCAAATACACGCAAAATTGAGATTGCCATTTCATGTTTATTGCTTGCCTGAAATAATTTAAAACAGAAAAATTGAAGATATAGTTAAAAAAATGATTCAAGAACTTCTAAAATCTTCAATTGATCATATGGATTAATAATCTAAATAAAAAAGTACAGCTGCAGTGCTGTTAGGTGCCTCTTCTCAGAAATCAGCAATTGAGTAAAAGAAGAACGGAAACTGAGCAATGAGTTGAATCGTCAAAAAATATCAATGCCATTAGTGTTGACTAAAAGCTGATGATCCACGAAAAAGTGAGACTAAAGATGATTTCTTCACAAACCATGGAGGAGTTACATCACTCCCATTTCAGATTTAACCCCCCCCCCCCCCCCCGGTGATTAAATTTCACTATGATTTGGGGTGTTCTGAACTTAAAAACGATTCTCTAAAAACAGGGTGTCTACCAGCTTGAAAAAAAACCAGAATCAGGGACATTTGGGGACTTCTTTCATAAAAATTAGGGACATTTTTACATATTTATAGAGGAGAGAAAAGCCGCGAGAGAAGGCGACAAAATAAAATATAGATAAACTCGGCACTGAGCTCTCCAAGTTTCGGACCGTTCCCGCCGAAAGATGCCAGCGAGGATTCAAATTTCTGCTGCCTTGCGCGCAACTGTTAGTTTGAAATTTTCGGCGGATGATTCTTGTCAGATTTTGGGGACCTTAACATGAAAATCGGGGACATTCCGGGAGATCGGGGACACCTTCCCAGAATTGGGGGCAATCGGGGACTTAGGGGACTGGTAGACACTCTGAACAACCTTTAGAATATATGAGAGATGCGGGAAGGTTGGGAATAGCCCCAATTTGTGACGCCCTCTCCAGATAAGGAACCCATAAGCCAATTGATTTTTCCTATTTTACCACCTGATTTATTGAACTTTTTCCTCCTTTTTTGATCCTATTCTTTGACTCCAAAATCTTTGGTGGCTACTTACTTGAAGTAAAACAGGGATTACTGTTTCGATTATTTTAAAAACTATTTGAAAACTGTACGAGTCATCTTGCCGCAAAACACTTGATCCAATAAAAGTAAATAGCGGCATTACATTGTGCATGACTTGATTCTGGAAAATAAAAAAAAAAATGTTAAAATGAACAGAAACCTGAACATTTTCGTCTGGAACAGGTGTATCTATTTTTCTCTTGATTGACAGTTGCCTCAATATTGTCTAGAAAACCAGGAGAATTATTTACAATATTTCTTAAATTAGGTAGCATTTCACATTCTTCAACTTGCTGAACATCACGAGGGTCATTATGAAAGTTTAAAATCAAAGAATAGCTGATTTTATGCGTTTTCCTGGAGCAACTCAATTATAATGTTGATGAAAATCGTAGTGCATTATTCATTCAGAAAAAGATAAAGATCTAAGTTAGAAGTGAAAAACTTTGTGGTTCATTTGTTCATCGCAAGATCTATAGTTATAGATTGACTAAGAATTTGTTCTACTTTACCCCTGAAAATTTGAAGGAGATTTTCTTTTATTTAGAAATGATATTTAGATGTCTTTCCCTTGACTTTGTTTTGACTTATTATTTTTGACCGAGTTATGATAGGTCAAGGGTCAAATTTGATCTATTTTCAAAAAATCATAACTCCAGGTCAAATTATCGTAAAGGAAAAAATAAAACGGAAAAATTTACCGAATTGTTATCACTTGTGTGTAAAAATCACAGAAACCACTTCAAACTGATTTTAAGGGGGGGGGGGGGGTGCTACGAGACATGGAGTTTTTATATATAATGTTTGCCATGTAAAACAGTCCTGCTGAACACATCCCATGACCAATTATAATGTATATGTTACGGGTAATCTAGTCAAACTGGGTAATATTGGCAATAATTGACATTACCCAGGCCGTTTTGGTTAGGTTAGGTTAGGTTAGGTTAGGTCTAGCCGGTCCCGTCTGCGGCCCTCCCTGACGACTGAGGGGTGGGATGGCGGGTATCATAACCTAACCTAACCTAACCAAAACGGCCTGGGTAATGTCAATTATTGCCGCCATCACCCGGCACGGTGCCCCTGAACTCACTTTAAATGCGACTTTGTTGTACATCAAAAATTCAAGTTGGAGGTTGTAGTGGGGTACTCCCTGATGGGTTTTTGGGCAATTTCGAAATAGGTTGTCGGAGCTCCTCGAAAAATAATCGCATTTTTGTGGTTTTTTAGGGGTAAAATAGCAAAATCGGCCTCGGGGCGACAAATTAAACCCCCTCTCCGTCATCCTTGCCTTGACCGATCTGAATTTTTAGTATGTTTTTACCTGGTATAATATGAGACTTTTCTGAAATTTTCATGCCCATACAAATTTTTTTGCTCCCGCGACAGCGTTGCCAAGTTGCGGACTCCAAAATATCGAATTTAATGATAAAATGAAGGTTTCGGAGTGTGATTTCCATTCAAAATCAAAAATTCAAATTGTAAGTTGTAGTAGGGTACTGCCTGATGGGGTTTTGGCCAATTTCGAAGTAGAGTGTTTGAGATTTTTGAAAAATAATCGAATTTTTGCGGTTTTTTAAGGGTAAAATAGCACACTGAGCACGGGGCGGCAAGTTAAACCTTTTCTCTCTCATCCTTGCCGTGACCGATCTGAACTTTTAGTATGTATTAACCTGGTATGCAAAATTTCAGATAAGATGTTCAAAGGATTGACTGCAACAGGGATAAGGTTTGGGGGGTGGGAGAAAGTTCTCAAATTCTACTTTCTGGAGATGGAGTAGATTTAAGAACTTTCTGTCAACCCGAACCGCTCGTTTTCCCCCGACTCATCGCTTTATCCGGCCTCTCTTTTTGAGTTAGCTGCACCCATCAAGTAAGTAATGGCATAATTTTCATGGTACCTAAATGCATAGAGTACAGAAGAACCGTAATAACCAATTCTGAACGAAATAAAAATCCAGCGCTTGAGGTTGCAACGCGATTTGGGTCATTTTGACGAATTTTAAATCGAAAGCTGGCAACACTGCAACTCTAAATTGTTCAAATATGCCTTTTCTTATCGAAAACTCTCAGATTGCACATTTTTCGTGAAATTTTGGAGGAAATCACACCTCGAAACCTTCATTTTATCATCAAATTCGATATTTTTGAGTCCGCAACTTGGCAACGCTGCCGCGGGGGGCAAAAAATTTTGTATGGGCATGAAAATTTCAGAAAAGTCACATCTTATACCAGGTTAATACATACTAAAAGTTCAGATCGGTCACGGCAAGGATGAGAGAGAAAAGGTTTAACTTGCCGCCCCGTGCTCAGTGTGCTATTTTACCCTTAAAAAACCGCAAAAATTCGATTATTTTTCAAAAATCTCAAACACTCTACTTCGAAATTGGCCAAAACCCCATCAGGCAGTACCCTACTACAACTTACAATTTGAATTTTTGATTTTGAATGGAAATCACACTCCGAAACCTTCATTTTATCATTAAATTCGATATTTTGGAGTCCGCAACTTGGCAACGCTGCCGCGGGAGCAAAAAAATTTGTATGGGCATGAAAATTTCAGAAAAGTCCCATCTTATACCAGGTAAAAACATACTAAAAATTCAGATCGGTCAAGGCAAGGATGAGGGAGAGGGGGTTTAATTTGTCGCCCCGAGGCCGATTTTGCTATTTTACCCCTAAAAAACCACAAAAATGCGATTATTTTTCGAGGAGCTCCGACAACCTATTTCGAAATTGCCCAAAAACCCATCAGGGAGTACCCCACTACAACCTCCAACTTGAATTTTTGATGTACAACAAAGTCGCATTTAAAGTGAGTTCAGGGGCACCGTGCCGGGTAATGTCGACATTACCTGGTTTGACTAGATTACCCGTAGCATATATACTCCCTATTATACTTTCTGTTTTGTTTAATGTAATTGTTGCCAACACCAGTGTTACTAATTTTTTTAAACGAAATTTACGGTGATTAAATTTGACTATTTAAGATCGTTTTTTCAACTTTCCCCGAAATTTGGGGACTTACAAACGTAATGTTGAACTGATTTAAAATTTATTGAGATAATGTTGAAGCAAAGTTGGGGGAAATTGGCTCCTTCCGCAATACAATCGAATGACCTTTGAACTGGCATATTCGGGGGTCCGAACCTCCACTAAAAATTAGTTCAAAGTGATTTCTGTGATTTTTACATACAAGTGATTACAATTTGATAAATATTTCCGTTTTATTTTTTTCTATACGATAAAACCCAGAGATATGATTTTTTGAAAATAGGTCAAATTTGACCTTTGACCTACCAGGTCTGTCCAGAAAGTATCAAGCCTCTTCTTATGTCTTGGAATCTATCATAGATAGAAAGTTGGGACTTCGTCCATATCCTCCTAAAAGCACACACGCAATCGCTATGACATGCGTTTAATCAGTTGACAGCGAGCACCTGATTAAACAGTGTGTATCAAGTGCTGGCATCGCATTTTTGTTTTCCGCGAAAATGTCCGAGCGCGAGGATCAGCGAATTTGAATCAAGTTTTGCTTCAATCTCGGATTGACACATCAATCATTATAGGAGACAAGTTGTGGGTCTACGAGTACGAGTACGACCCTGCAACCAAAGTCCAGTGTTCAGCTTGGATTGCGAAGGGGGAAGAGCGTCCAAAGAAAGCGTAGCAAGTCAAGCCAAGTTAAAGTCATGTTGACAGTTTTTTTTTTTTATCAAGAAGGTGTTGTGCATCATGAGTATACCCACCAGGGACAGACTATCAACAAAGAAATGTATAGGGAAACTTTGCGCCGTTTGAGGGATGCGGTGAGGCGGAAGCATCCTGAGTTCTGGGCAAGCGGCGCCTGGATGCTCCACCACGACAACGCTCCTGCCCATTCCTTGTGCCTAGTCCTTGGGCGAAACACGGGATCGCACAGGTGCTGCACCCCCCCCCCCCTTCAGTCCAGACCTGGCACCCTGTGACTTCTGGCTGTTCCCAAAACTCAAAAGCGCGTTGAAAGGAACTTGATTACAGTCGGTCAAAGATATCAAAGCAAACACGACGCAGCAACTGATGGCTATCCTGAGGAAGGATTTTGCCGAGTGCTTCCAGAGGTTAAAATACCGTTGGAACAAGTGCATTTGTTTGGTAGAGAGTATTTTGAGGGAGACCAGAGTTTCAAAGCCCTAGGTCAGCTAGTTTCCTTTAAAAATAAAAAAGCTTGATACTTTCCAGACAGACCTTGTATCATAACTCGGTCAAAAATTAAGATATTGATCTGCGGTTTGCGCCAAAATTCTTAGTTCTTAATAGTCTTTCCAATGATGTATCACAAGATAGGGGTTACGAAAAAATTTTGACCCCCCCTAGAAGATGGTCCTTTTTGAGATAGAAACATTCCCAAAGTTTCATTTTTCTATCTCAAATCGTTCAAAAGTTACAGGGGGGGGGGGGGGGGGGGAGCGGGACTTCTGGAACACCCTGTATACTTCTCTTGCACATAGAAGATTACAATAAATAGAACATAATAAAAAAAGGAAAAAAAGAGTAAAATGGTTGAAATATCTACCCATCTGGAAAAACATGCGCAAAAATGTTGCCACGTTATAGCACATGTTTAGCAAAGGTTTCAGCATATTATCTGTAAAGATATCATGGAAGTGAGTGGGTAAGAAATGGAAAACATCAAATCGCTGGGTGTTAAATTAATTTTTCAAAACAAAGTATGGAATGATTGAAAAATAATAATAAAATTCATATGATAAGACTGGAGAGAACTTACAGGGAACAACACAGCCATCTTTGTGAGAACAAGTAACGCATGATGATGCGTTTGAGGGTTTTGAGTTCCTCTAATGCATTCAACAATGATTTCACTGAAATCCATGTCCATATTGATCGCTGACAAATCTTTACTCACAGACATATTTTCAAGAACCTTCTCATGCGAATGCAAAAGACATGTGAGACAAAGCTGTTTGATGTACTCTACTGAGGACTGCTCCTCAAACTGCAAACACCTGTCCAACAAATGGAAGAACAATCAGTTACCACTTTAGAAAATGCACATTTTGTTTTCACAAGGCCTTTGAGCAAAACCCAAACTTAGAGGCATTTCACCAACCAGGCATTAAGGCATCTTTCAATGAGTCTGTGATTACCAAAATAATGAGCGATATTGAAGAGAATTAACGATCGTTGAAAATTAAATACCGAAGATCATAAATAATATTAATACTTATCAAAAAAACCAATAATCGCCAAATAAGTTGAATAGTTTGCATTGAAAAAAAGCCCAACTTTGAAAAATGAAAATTCCCTTGTTTTTATTTGAATCGAGGTATGCGAAAACGTCCGATGTCCAAAAAATCAACTTTTGGTAAACCGCAAAAAAATGTGGAGGCCTTTAGAATCGGCGTTTTGAAGAAAATCAAGGCGTGTGTTTCTTAGTAAAGGGTTGTAGAAAAGGCACACAACTGTGTCCCATTCCAACTTCCATTCAATGCTGAGTAATTTTAAAAAAAGGGCTTTGGACATCGGACGTTTTCGCATACATTGCAAAAATTTGCCCAAAAACCATTATTTTTGACCCCTCCAAAAACCTTTAAACTAGAGTAAAACATAATGTGAGACCTCCAGTAACACAAAAAAAATATTTCTCTTTTCTTCGAGGCTTCAAAGAAAGTTACGTGACGGCGGAAGAAGAAAAATAATGGACATCGGACGTTTTCGCATACTTTGAGATTGCCCCTCAAGATATGTGTTCAGGATTGCCTAGAATGCATGAAATCGATTAGAATTATATATAGTAGGGTGAAATTATTCATATTCAGAGGGTCCTGAACGAGAATCCAAATTTGCCCCCTCGACAAATCATGGGAACCCCCCCCGAAAACCCCCAACATCAAAAAAACAGTCAGAAATTGGTTATTTTCTCTCGTTTTTCGGCTACCATCGCATGTTTTGGGAGCAGAACTTTTTTTCTCATTTAATTTCTCATCTATAGGGGGACCTTAACGAGAATCCAAAATTGCCCCCTCGAACAATCATGGGTACCCCTGTAAGCCCCCCCCCCCCCCCGATAAAAAAAACGGTCAAAAATAGGTTATTCTCTCGTTTTACGGCTATTATCGCCGAAGCCGTTGATTTTAACACAGAGTTTGTGGATCTTGAAAAGCAGATAAAAATTTCGGTCTTATTTAACCCGGTTTGAAATTTTTCTGATGAAAATTGCGGTCACTACAGGGTTCTCATAGATAGCCCAAAATTTTCAAAATTTCGTTTTTTAATGGTTTTTTGCTTGTAACTGTTGTTCAGCTATTCTTTAAAGTAAGTAGATCCTTTCAAATGAAAGTAGATTGAAAATGCTACACATTCGTGTATCAAGCTTGTCCTTAGAGCGTAAGAGACGGCACCCCAGTGTTGCAAAAGTTACCGTCTCAAAGAGGATTTTCCGATTTGTTCTCCTTTAATTCAATAAATAAAATAACAGCGGAAATTTTGAGACATCGCAAACGAGATAAATGGTTACGCACTTACACCGTCGATATGTTGTATTTAGGTAGGTGTAAGTATTTATGCATGCAGTGGCGGTTATGAATTTAAGGCCCGCGCAGCCGCGACACGTAAGAGGCGATGGAGTATCTGTGTGAGAGGGTGTGTGTGTCTGTGTTGGGGGGGGGGGGGTATGGAATCCCCAGGGGCTAGGTGAGTCCGACGGATCTCCCTTGGAAACTTTTGGAAAGACACTTCAGATCCCAATTTTGTCGATTTCGAGAGGGGGGGGGGGGGGTTGGAAGTAAAAATTATGGAGTGGAAAAAAGTACGAGGGTCATCCAATGAGGTTCCCTACCTCTTATCTTCCAAACGGAAAGAGATAAATCAAATCGGTAAATAAGTTCTTATAAGGCATACTCTAAGCTTTAAAAGAAGCTCAAGTTTTTGAAAATTGGTCGAGGGGTTCGCGAGGAAACTTAATTTTACTGCGACAACTTCCTGTCGCCGCGCGCCCACCTTCGGAGTCTGGATGCGCGGAGAGTCGATTATTTCAGACTTGGGTTTTCGCCGCTAAGCATCATATCAAAAAGAAATTTGAAGGTTTTTATTGAGTAGACCTTACCTTACTTTTTGACGAAGTCCCTGCCTCTGTTTTGACATTTCTGGTATCAATATTGCAGCTTCTTGATGCCTTCCGCGTACAAGCTGGCTCTTGTCTTGGCACCGAAACCAGTCATTGACAAGCCCTCTACACTTCCGAATCAGTTGCTTTGCATAAGAAAATTTCCCTCCATCTTCCGTACTCTTACGATTCAGCCTCATGTGACTTTCGTCTGTTCACTGAGCTGAAAAACTTCCTCGGTGGAAAGCGGAATCCGAATGATTCGGAAGTACAGAGCACTGTCAATGACGGATTCCGGTGCCAAGACAAGAGCCAGCCTCTACGCGGAAGGCATCAAGAAGCTGCAATATTGGCACCAGAAATGTCAAAACAGAGGCGGAGACTACGTCAAAAAGTAAGGTAAGGTCTACTCAATAAAAACCTTCAAATTTCTTTTTGATATGATGCTTAGCAGCGAAAACCCAAGTCTGAAATAATCGACTCTCCGCGCATCCAGACTCCGAAGGTGGGCGCGCGGCGACAGGAAGTTGTCGCAGTAAAATTAAGTTTCCTCGCGAACCCCTCGACCAATTTTCAAAAACTTGAGCTTCTTTTAAAGCTTAGAGTATGCCTTATAAGAACTTATTTACCGATTTGATTTATCTCTTTCCGTTTGGAAGATAAGAGGTAGGGAACCTCATGGGATGACCCTCGTAAATGGACATCGGACGTTTTCGCATATTTTTGAGGTTCGACCCCCTAAATGGGGGCGAAAAAACAAAAAACAGATCAAATCCGTCTACACATAGATGCGCCTACCCTCGAAGATGACGTTAAGCCAAAAAACTCAAAATCCAAAAAAATGGACATCGGACGTTTTCGCATACCTCGATTCATTTCATTTTCGGAGAGGCAAGAAATTCATTTGTTCCAGGAAGCACTCAATTCTAGGGTTTAAAACGTTCATGTTGCACCATTAAAGAACTGGTAGATCTCATATTTTTAACTTAAGAGCTCTTTTTGGAAACCAAATAAAGGGCCCGAAAATATAATTTTAGTCTTCCATTGCTCCATGTTTCTTGTATTATAAAATTGGAAGAATGTATACTAAAAGGAACAATGAGCTAGGGTTTGCAAACAACATGATTCCCTTTGGCATAAATACGTCCAGGGTCATTCTATGAATGGTCATTCAAAATTTTTATTAAAAAAATGATCCTGACGATATTATCTGGTCAATGGAAGCTTCCACATAATTTTGATGATTTGAAGCTTTAAATGCGGCACTCGAGAAGTTAAAAAAAGCAGCTCAGGTGCAATAAGCCCTAATAACAATAAATACTTAAAACTTCCTTACTGCAATTCGCTTTTGAGCGCAAACAAACTCACGATCAGTGTTACATTCATAAGTATTTAGCAAAATGACTGGACTAAAAAGATATCCTGCAGAAAATTGAATTGAAGTTAGGGGGAAATTGCTCGATTTCTCTTCTAGTCTGTAATAAAAATTTTAAAACACAACATTTTCCAGATGGTGTATGCACAATATCGCATAAAAGATTTATGAGTCGGTCAAGCATCCACCTCTGGATGATTTCTCATGGAATGACCCTCCAATTACTACAAACTCAGGCTCTTAATAACTAAATTTAACCCAAATTCTTCTGCGAAACAGTAGGCTGATAATTGAAATTGATATACAAAGCTGTAGATAAAAAGAATAAAGGGAAAACAGAACAATCCTAAGCGTTGAAATGGGTGTCTGCTGTAGACTAAGGAGAAATGATGAACGAACTATAAGATCTTTTGTGGGTTGCTTGTTGCTGTTAGTTAGTTTACTCCTTACCTCCTTCATCTATTGCAACCACCAGCTTCCTCCAATTAGGTCGCTCCATGTTTTCTTTGTATCTTTGTAACATTTTGTACTCCAGAGCTTCTCTATTAACTAAATTTAAATAGCGCCCTGAAAATGGGAATCCCCGAAATGCATTGGTATGTGTAATTGAACAATAGTCTTCCGCGTAAGTGGGTATATCCGCATTAGTATCACTTGATTACTGCTAGCTGCAATACCATAACAGACCCAAACCTAGAAAAATTCAAATCATCACTTACTTTTTGAGGAGATCAAATAGAATTGGGACTAGGATGTGAGAGGAGTAGATTTTTTTTTTGTTTTGTATCAGCTCTAAGAGAGTGATTCCCATTTTCCACTCGGGTGTTTCAATGAAGTCAGACCCAGTCAGGGAGTTGATTAATCTGAAAAAAAGAATCATTTCCATGGGTGAATTTAGAATTGAAAGTGCACTTTGACAGAAGGTCATTTTGTAGAGTATAATTCCCTCCAGGTTAATTCACACGTTTGATTTACAGAGGGCCTGTGATGAGAAACTGTCAATTGCACAGACATTCAAACAGATTCGTCCTTCAGTCTTCAGTTAAGTAGCCACACCTGGGCTATCCTTTTAATTCCTAAAGCAGACACATCAAATGGACTCCATTTCACAATTAGGAGCTACAATTTCTGGCTCATCCGTAAAAAATCTCTTATGCTTGCAGAAACTAATACTACATACTTAGTTTCTAAACTGAGCTAGAAATTGTAGTTCCTCATTATAAAATGCAGTCCAAATCATGTTAATATGTATGTAATCCTGTGTACAGGGAACAAAGGAGCAAGAAATTTTGCTAATTTGTAAATTACCCCTCACAGCAACAGAACAAAAGCGGGCGCGTTGAGTCGTTAGGTAACTTTTTACGGTACGTGTAACTAAAATGGTAACTTTTTATTTCAATAAAAACTTGTTCCAAAATGCCGAATATTGTCGATTTAGTGAAAGTCATTGCATGTCAATCCGCACAGCTTGCTGCTTATGCTAGTAATACAAGGTGTCTACTGAGGTCTACAAAAAAAAAAAAAAAATTACGTACTTTTTAAGTACTTTCTAAGTACTTGAAGAAAAAATTAAGACTTTCAGTATCATAGAAGTCGTGCAGCGACATGCCGGATGAAATGCCACAATTGAAATTATTGGATCAAATGATGAGCTGATAAAAGCATTGCCTAGTAATTTTGGAACATTTCTGACTGACAGTTTGGTTGCTTTAATTATCACTTTAATTTGCGAAATACAGTTCGTTTTCACTGAAGTCGTAAGTAGTTAAATTTGCTTTTGACTGGCTTAGTTTGAGATGGATTCAAACTCATGTACATTAGGTTCCAGGGAAAGAAAAAATTAATGGAAATACAGATGAACTACACTTCTCATGAATTTAGATTGATTAAAAATAAATAATCCGAAGAAGTGATGGAATAAATGATAAGTGTTTACTATAGCAAATACTAAACTATACCTAGGAATTTTAAATAAAATCCCACCCATCACTATAATAACCCATACATACTAGTGCCTGCTTTCGGCTCGATTTCGCCAAATAGAATTCTTTATCATTGCGGTTGTCCTTGTTGCGTGCGGGAGGAAATGAAGGCGTGCTCTGTAGCTACAAAAGTCATGAATACCAGCAAGAAAAATCTCTAAAATGGACTTGGAGAATAAATAAGAATTTGAAGGGTCAGAGAGTCTGTACTAATGATTATGCGGTGTATCCCTGCAATTTTCGTGATCAACTATCATCCAATGAATGGTTGCAGTGCTAAGGGTTAAGGCCCAATACGTCAAATTGAAATTTTTATTACAGCTTACTTTTGACATCATTTGGCACCTTTTCATCAGTGTCAGCCATCTTCATAAAATAATATTTTCTCGCTCCAGCCTGATGTAGATGACCAAGTCAGGATGTAATGACAAGATTTGACTGGAAATTAAATTAAGATTTGAGAACGAAATGCTCTTGAGAAGAGTGCCATATTTTTTGGTGATGAATTAAATACACATGAAAAGCACAAAAGTAGCTTGAGTCTCATCAGATTTGCGTTTTACAAGAATAAAACAAGATAACCTGAAAATTACACATGAATTAAATAAACGAACCTGCGCTTCTGCAGAGGTGTCATAGTCTGTGGGATACGGGTGGATGCATCCCTCATCTGAGACAGGAGTTTGGCCACAACACGGGAATCGATTGAAATATGCTTGAACACTGAGGCAACAGCAGAGACCACTTCGGGATTTTCACTATTGGCAGAAATAGTTATCAATTGCTGCAGCAATTTGTCTTGGATTGCAGGGGACAAGGCAGCATAGAAATCTGGAGTCACCTAGAAAAAAAAAATTTGGGAGGATTTAATCTATAAGTGTTGCAGTTAATTTTTTGCCATCCACGCCCAGCGTTCATATTTAATGTGGCTAGAATCAGTGACTTTGGATACCTCAGAAAAGTCTTATGACTCATAGCATAATGCTAAAAATTAAAATACTTGGCCTGCAAAATACGCTCTCAGAAAATGGCAAAGAACAGCTGTTAAAAGCTTTTACTTTGCTTTATAGCAACTGCCTAAGTCCAGAAAAACGCAAAATCACAAAAAAAAAAAAAAAAAAAAAAAATGAAATTAAGAATCAATGTGAAAAAAAATCAATCTATAATACAACGAAAAAACTACAGCGATTATATTAGTCTTACTACAGTGCATTAATTCATTTTGATCAGTTGAATTCATCGGTATAATTTATTTAATTATTAAAATTATTTAAAAATAGTCCAAAAGAATTGCGCATGATAGAGACAAACACAGACAATATTTAGAAGTACAAACGAAAAATAGGACAGAATTTTACCATGGTATGCCTGGAAATATGCCCTCCTGTTTCTGATATCATAGTCTTCCCCATCAAATGCCTTGATCCACCCATTTGGCCGATTTGAAGCTTGTCTTATTGTTTTGCATTAAAAAGGATGCAGACAATTTTTTACTTCGGAATCTCACAAAGCTCTGCCCACCTTCTTTTCTGGAAAACTTCTTAAAAAACTGGCCGAAAACCTAGTTTTCGGCTCTTCACAACGACTTCTAGGATGAAAGAGGAATTAAAAACTGCCCTTTTCCTGTATTCTACATGGAGCAAGGGAGCCCTTCTGTGGTGAGCAGCATAGACTTATATCATAATTGTATTATGGGGAGCAGAGGTACGTGGCAACTGGCCCTGCTCGGGTTCATCAGGCAGCGTCCACTTATAATTGTAGCCAATCAGAGCTCGAGATGAGCTTAACCTAACACAGTACGATTTTAACACTTTTAATGCGGTCAACATACCACCCGCGATTTTTTTGCGGAAATACCAATTAGATGGCTTACTGATTGAGGAACAACAAACCGCGAAATCTGTAGTTTGGCTGTTTTTGAGAAAATGCGATTTTTCGCTTTTTTGGCGGGAATTTCGGGTCAAGGCGCTGAAAAAGTCAAGTCAGGCTGTTTTTGAGGCTTGTAAATGCATATTCTATACATTTTTAGTCAATCAAGTGTCAGTAGATAGCTATTCGTGCATATTGCCAAAAATTGCCCACAAATTGCCTAAATTTCAAAAAGGGGGCCATAATAAGGCCTCCCGGATGTCGATTTTTTTAAAAAACGCATACAGTGTCATGTTAGGTTTCAGGTTTCATGTTACTAATTCAGGCTGACATCAGTCTGACTCAGGGTAGTTTATGAAACATAGCCTGACGTCAGGCTGATTCACTTTTACTATGAATTTCACTTAAACATTTCAAAAATTCACCCTCCTGCCTTTCAAATTTGGCCGCCATCTTGGCATTCGGAGCAATCCCTTTGACTGGAGGGCTTTTATGACTTCATAAATGAAATCTACGACCAAAATTACATAGGAAATGATACCTCACTTGCCTTATCACGCGAACATTTTAAAAATTCACTCTCTTGTCTTTCAAAATTGGCTGCCATCTTGGATTTGGGGTACCCCCTTTGGCCGGGGGACTTTTTTAACTTCATATCTGAAATCTACGACCAAAATTACGTAAGAGTCGACACCTAACATGACATTGTATGCGTATTTTAAAAAAATCGAAATCCCGGAGGCTTTATTATGGCCCCCATTTTGAAATTTAGGCAATTTGTGGGCAGTTTTTGGCAATATGCACGAATAGCTATCTACTGACACTTGATTGACTAAAAATGTGTAGAATATGGATTTACAAGCCACAAAAACAGCCTAACTTGACTTTTTCAGCGCCTTGACCCGAAATTCCCGCCAAAAGAGCGAAAAATCGCATTTTCTCAAAAACGGCCAAACTACAGATTTCGCGGTTTGTTGTTCCTCAATCAGTAGGCCTTCTAGTTGGCATTTCCGCAAAAAAATCGCGGGTGGTATGTTGACCGCATTAAAAGTGTTAAAATCATACTGTGCTAACCTAACCTCCACAGAATAAGCACACCTGTCAAGATACGGGTGATGTTGGCCAGGAGAGACTCTCATGCAATGCAACACATACTTAGAGCAACTGTATAGCAGCCAACAAAAATCATCCATTTCCAACTTGAATTTGATGAGACTTTCTGGAACTTTTTTGATCGGGCTTACAGATTCATTTCTGGAATTTTTAAATGTTACTATCGTTTCCCTCGCGAAACGATCGATGGCTACATATTTTTCATTTTCAAATCTCTCACCCATGCAACAACCCCACTTATAAAAGCTGCCGTTATATTCCTTCTTTCTGCGAAAATTTCAAGGAATGATGTCGATTTGTTCTCCTTTACAGATATAAAATAGGAGCAGAGATTTCGAAACGGCGCAAACGAGATAAAAAGTTGCGGACTTTCATTGCCGATATGTGCTGCTAACAAGTATTTAGTACAAATAACAACACACACACCTGTTTTAAGAAGAGAACGCACAAGGAAGTGTTATTGGAGGTGTCATCCGTGCTGATATCTGAGGACTGGCTTGAAAGAATATCTACAACTAGTGCCCAAACTGACGTGTTCTCTAAGCAGCTGACTACACCTACATTCAATCTTTTGACAATTTCAACTAAACAATCGGAAATTTCTTGTCTGTTTCTGGTGACGAGTACTTTCAGCGATTCCATTAGTGACTTAGCCAAAGGCACCATGCTCAGTACAATTTCCTGGAGACAAAAATGTAAAGAAAGCACTTGAAAAATAAATTTAATGTGATATTTAGGATAAAAGGTATCACAGAGGGGACAAAGGCAAAAGAAATAGTGTTTTTTCCGTCTCAGTATCGATGTATGCCCCCTTCCCCCACACATATCTTTAATATCTAAGAAGAAAAAATCCTTCGAAACACATTTACCTCATTTCCTGGAAAATTCAGCCCTACAAGAATGAATTCCATAGTCAAGGAGGATCGTAAAAGATTTACATCTTTTTTCTTCATAGGGATGTGACAAATGATGAGCATTCTTGGCCAAGATCAGTAAATACAGGGTGATCCCGGGTTAAAAGGCCAGACTGCAGGAGCTTGTTCTATGGGTCAAAATTAGACTTTTTTGTTGTAAATTAAGATTTTTATTTTTGGCGCATATACTTAGTATACACCACCTTCGCGATCGTTTCGACCCCCTACTTGATACAATGTATCGAGTGCCTGAGTTGCTTACCGGAAAGTGACTGGCAGGCTCGTCATGAATTTTTGAGAGCTTGTAAAAAAGATACTAATACTTCAATCTGTTAGGTTGATGGATTTCCTGTTTTCTGGGTATTTTCTTACTGTAAATTTTAAAGATGAAGGGGCTCCGTTATTTAGTTTCTTTTCAATACTTATGAATCCGCTCCGCGCTGATATAAGATATGCATATATGAGAAAAGCAAACAAACTGATTTGAGGATGGCTGAGCAATTCAGCACTCTTGGAATGAGAATTTCACTACTCTGTTTTGTTTAAAACGTTGCTTTGACAGATCTCTACACCCCTGTTATGCTTTTCAAAATTTGGTACCACTGCTGTGATAGCCAGGGTGGGCCGGGTCGGAAAAATGAAATACCATTGTGGATTCAAATTTGTGGGCTTTGACACAAATCTCCGGGGGTGGGACCACGAAGCGGTCAGGAGGAGGACCCCCCCCCCCCCCGGGCCGGGTCTGAAAAATTAAATTTTTCCCCGGAAATGAATCATGATGAAAAAAAGTTGTATTACCATGTCAGAATAACATATACAAAATTTGAAGCGCCTAAATCAAATCTAGACCCCTCCGTCTTTGCGATTTAGGCGTATATTTTAAGAATGCATTTTAGAGGACGAAAAAAGGTCGTTTCCGGTATATTTTCCCGAGTTACTGGCCCTTTAGACAAAAATTTCACACGTTTAGCCGTATTTTAAGTGGTTGAACGAGTAACCGGCGAGCTTATGTGCGGATTGTAGCTTTCTGGCCACAATTTTCGGATCGTAAAGGTTCACGAGTGTATAAAAAAAACTTCATCACCTCCCGGTTTGTTGGCAGCATTGAACCACTTCAGGCGCAGAAACACCAAAAACGAGCACATGATTGGGCCTTTATCGTCACTTCCTTCACCATTTTCAAATGTTGACTCAACATTCGCGTAATATTTGTCTACGGATCAACAACTGAATCAACTTGACTGGCTCAATGACTCAATCAACTGACGACTTAATTAACTTGCGTAGTAACGCGACAGGCTCGTTCTCTCGATGTTCGTCGTTCGAACGATAAAGCAAAACTGAATCTTGAGAGACTTGTGACTGAATACAGGACAGGCGTAAGAACTTCAAATTTTGGGATGGAGTTTTCACCTTCAGTTGTCAGCCAATCAGGTGATAGCATTAGAAATGACCCAGGTCAAGCGGTGGGTTTTCACGCTGAAGCGATTGAGTCTTACGCCGGCGGTAAAGCCCGCCTCCCGCCTGACTCAACATCATGCATTGCAAGCATCTGTGCACCTAGCTCCAAATGGTATTTCAGCAGCTAAAAACTGTCAAATTGGTACGGCGAAATAAGAACAAATTAACTCTTTTGGCAATTTCCTAAATCCCATTCAATCAATAAGGAAATTGCAAAAGTAGGTGAACTCTGCACACTTCAAGTTTTCTCTGTTTTGGAAGGTATAAAAATAGGTGATAGGTGGTAAATAGGTGATCTTTGAGGTGAGCATCAGAATGTTGAAGGAAAGGGTTCGATTCATGGAGAAATCAGTTCTAACCATGCTCACACATTCATTCCCCTCCCTTAGGCGCCCGATCAGTGGCTAACGGAAGGTGTTCAGCCGCGCGTCGCGCTAGGGGCGGGCGTAGGCGCAGCGTCACGGCGGCGCGGCCTGCGGTGTCGCTGCTTCATTTTGATTCGCTCGCCGGTTACTCGTTCAACCACTTACATTACGGCTAAATGCGTGAAATTTTCGCCCTAGGCGCCAGTAACTCGGGAAAATCTACCGGAAACGACCTTTTTTCGTCCTATAAAATGCATTTTTAAAATTTTCGCCTTAATCGCAAAGGTGGAAGGGTCTAGAGTTGACTTAGGCGCTTCAAATTCTATATACATTATTCGGACATGGTAATAAAACTTTTTTTCAACATGATTCATTTCCGGGAAAAATTTCATTTCTCCGACCCGGCCTAAGCCAGGGCACAGGGCAGCCCCTAAGTGCAATCTGTGATGAGCCTCGCGACTCATTAGACCATTTGCTAAACATGGCTCATACAGAAAGCTACTTGCACATATAGAAATCCACTTGCCCCTCTCTTCCCCACGCGCCTGACCACTGCGTCGGTGTCTCGAGAGGAACAATAGCCTGGATCCCGGCGGTCGCCAGGACCCTCACCGCATTACTTGCGCTTGGATAACCATTTCACCATCACGCTGGGATTCGTCCAATTTTCAAAAAAAATTGTTTTTCATGTATTTAGCAATCTTTTCCTTACTCCCCGTTAAAGCACGAATAAAAAGAGGCCTCATTCATACAAATCGGCCGAATAGAAGAGAATTTACAGTATTCGAAATCCGAAGAAATCAACAAAACCTTCACTTCTCCATACAAAAAATAAAATGAAGGGAAAAAAAGAAATGTATAAATTACATTTAAATATAATTGACCTCAGAATTTGACAAGCAATTCCATTATGTAATGGAGAAAAAATTGGGGGAAATAACAAAAAATTCGTCTCTTACAAGGGACTTCCTTGTAAGAATTTTGACCTGAAGACAGGGGTCAAATAGCAGCAGTGCTCCATACATTACACGGTGTGCCTAAACGAGTTAAACATTTTTTTATGTCCAAAACGAAAATTCTTTATATTTTTTAACTACAGTGTCTCTTGAGTCGTTTAAGCAAAAAAAAATCCGTTGAGATTATTGAAAAATAAAGGAGATTAAAAATTATTCTGGGGCTATAATAGCTAAATCACCAGTAGTAAATCCCATTATATTATTAAAAAGAAATTGATTTCACAGTTTAATACCTAACTTTCTTGAATACGATTATTTTAAGCTTTCAAACATTAATACCACCAATTTTAGCCATGGGGTGATTACCTGAGAGCCGATAATATCACGAATTTCTCATAGAACCCTTCAAAAATGGCTTGCTTTATGGGCAGCCGATTCGGCCATCGAACCGGGGTTTAAATGGAAGCTGATAATAACCCAAAGCTCTGGGAAAAATTTTGTCATGAGTATAGGAACGGTTCCTAAGTAACGAGGAGAGGCCAGCAAAGCGGCTAAAATCCGATCTAATTTTTGCCGTGTTTCTGTTGAATTGATGTTGCCGCAGACTTCTGACTGTCCACATATGGTTTCTGTTCAGCACATCGATACATAAGTATTTTATCACATAGAATCTAATTTTCATGTCAGGGAATCGACATATTTCGATTTTTTCAATTCTATACGGAAAATTGATGGTCTTTCGGGATTGATAATACCGATTATTGTTTCATGAAAAATAAATGCACCCAAAATGACTATAGCATATTGACTTTTACATATTTGCAAAATTGGCAAAAATATTTGTAAAACATGGTTGGAGATTCCTATGTTACTTGAGTTAAACTACCATGACTTTGTCAGTTTTTGATCAAATGAGTTAATTTTGATCTCCAACGATGAATTTTAAACTGATCTCTTGAATAAGACCAAAAGTAAGCTTTAAGGTAGTTAGTTTTTGAATTTTAAAACTAGATCAAGTTCTTTCTTGGGGTCATATGCATTTTCTGTCCTACGGTCAAATGTTTCCTTGTAGAAATTTTACCTCAATAATTGCACAAAGGTATGAACCAAAAATTGCAGGTACATCTATGAATCAAGAACTATCATTCAATGTAAATCTAAAATTGATCAAATAGTTTCTAAAATTGAAAACCAAAGAAACATGGAGACAGCAGACATCCGTCAAAGAATGATCCGGATTCTTTAGTCAACATCAATTAAAAATACCTTAGGTTTTAACTTATTTTACGCTACGGTTTTTGGAAGAAATTGCCATTTCTAATCTGCGGAAACTTTTTTTAACAGCAAACATCTTATTATGAAACTTCGTTATAACTGGGGGTTTCCCTGTTATATGCTAGAAATTACTTTGTTAAAAGTGGAATTTTTGTAGAAGAAAGTTTGTTATAAACAAGTTTGACTGCACATCATTAATATAAACTTCGAAGGATTCAGACTTTCAGCGAGTCTACCTTTTTCTATTTCACTCGAGGGGAAGTGTCCCCTCCCCAACTCTCTTCCCCACCCGGTGACTGACGCTGCGCTGTGCTGAACGGTTCAGCCTGAACCTTTCCCCTACGTCTGACCGTTCCCCACTCCTGTCAATCGAACCATGCCACCGCTTTTACGATTTGTCGCTCGCCCGCCCAGGTACCTACCGGCCAGCTGTCAGTTGATGATAAATCTCGCTCATGCTCCTACGCAGCTACGCATTGATTACGCCAGCGAATTACTTTCCAAATAATTAGAATTTCTTCGATAATAGTTTTCTTTACTTATTCGACGGTATTTTTTCTCTTTTCTACTGTGATTTCCTTGGTTCTCGACTGTGTTTGACTGTGTTGAAATTTATATTAATACTCACACGGAGAAAAAAACTTCGTGCATGGGACCCGACGTTGAGATCATATGAATCTCTTAAAACTTGAGGTCCAGCTGCCGAAATTTGGGTCAGAAATCGGAAACACTTCGGTATGCACCGAGTACTTTAGATGTGTGACCTGAAACCTTCGGTATATACCGAACTACTTCAATTGTCTGACCCGAACTTCGGCAGATGGACCTTAACTTTTCGGATGCGTGATCCGAAAACTTCAGAGATCCATATGATCTCAGCTTCGGGTTCCATGCACAAAATTTTTTTCTCCGTGTTTCCTTTTAGGGGACGCAACTAAAATTTCACCTTCTCGTGGTGTTGGCTGTTTTTACTAAGTGGGAATCGTCCATTTTAAGATATAGTCTATTTCTTGCCCTGCCATTATTATTCTACAAGTTAATTGTGGAGTGAGAATTTCATAATGTTTTCTATGAAATCTTCAAAATATAGTGATAAAAAATCTGCAACTACTACAAAATCGGCTCGCGAAGCGAGCCGAATGTCACTCGCGTAGCGAGTGACCGAGGGTCCAGGGGGCATAGCCCCCGGCTAGGCGTGACGGGCGCCGCGCCCAGATCAGCTAGTACTCTATGAATTCAAACTTCTGAACCGAAAATGTTCATATTACTGTGCAATAACTTTAAGGACAGACAATATTTTTTCAACCACAAAACATAAGTGCAGTCTGAAGAAGCAAAAAAAGCCTAGCATCTAAGCATTACCTGTGAATTGACTGACGAAAGTAAGAGGAGGAGTTTGTGAATAAAATGATACGGTACATCTGACTTTATCACTGAGATCAGCGAATCCAGAGAGCTCAACAATGATTCCACAGCAAAATGAGGGAGCAAAGACTGCACATCCTTGTCACGAGACAAAAGGGAGAACATTATCAGGTTTACTTGGCTGGAAAAGAACACAAGGGCAAATTGTAAAGATGGTTAACTTGTGAATAGAACAGTTTGCTCCAACTTATTGATTCCTGTAGCTGACTAACCACAGCTAGGATGGACCAAAAAATCCCTTTTTTCAAAAATCGAAAAAATGTTGTGCTCAAAAGATGCCTTACGGTGTAAAACTGAAAAGTTGGAAAGCATTTTGCTAAAAAATGTTTATGCTCCCAGATTGACCTTGAGTTTTCAAAATTTAGGCTAATTTGTCTTTTATCGTCAATATGGCAAAGAGGCTTGTAAACTGTAAAAGACGGGTTGTGCAATTTTTTTTTTAAATAAAAATTTCAGACCGTAATTTTATAGGATAATTTTTTGGTGACAAATTTACTTTCAATAATCATCTTGTATGGTAGAGGGCCAATTGCCTATTCTCTTATAGTCTCTGAGATAAGAACTCTGCTTATGTATCCTGTTTTGTTGGGTTATCCTGTAAAAAGCTGTCAAAAATATTTTAAAAGTAACCGTTTTTTCCCTCTTGAAAGGACATAGGCATAATGTAAGGACAGTGAGGATCTGGAATTCGTGAAACGTAAGTTCATACTATCTATGGAGGGAAAATTTTTCTACATGAGCTATGATAGATATGTTGCACACAAGAGCCACATCAGTAGACTTTCCATGGTGAATAGTGCACAAAAATCACGCTGAACACGTCAGAAATGTCTGGGATATACTCTTTTCATCAAAATTAGCTGAGTCCAAGACAAAAATTCTAAAATTTCCTGCATCTGAGGTTATTTCCTTTTTTATTGCCAGCAACTAGGTTAACCAAGAAAAAACTTAAAGAAAACTGACACTGATGGAACAATCTATAAAGCAAACCGTTTTCCATATACGATTTTGATTGTTTTCAAACATTCACTTCGTCATTTTTCTTCGTGTTACAAAAAAAAAAAGATTCAATTTCAAAATGATTGGAATCATGCATGAGAAAGATGTGTAACAGGTTGCAAAATAGTTCATTTATTCCTGTTAAGTTGTATCGCATCTCTCTTCGGGAAAACCTGATTGCCAGCAACTAGGAAGAAAGGCCTGTAGAAAGGTTAATTTGAAAATGAGTGTAGATTATGTAAATTGTGCTATGATGAGTGGTTTTTAGAAATTCTGATATGAGTTTAACAGAATTTTCAAGAAATTTTCCCTTTGAAGTCTCTTCAGTTGGCTGCATCTCTTGTGTGCAACAGTCTCATTGCAACCATCGGTTTGGTTGCGCAAACCAACAGGTGAAACTAACTTCTTATCCAATTGAATCTCATCCCTCCTCTCAATGACCTGCAAAACCAGATGATAGTATGATGATTCCTTCGAATCCTGCGACTTTGGAGTTTTGACCAACGATTCCAGGCAGTCCATGGTAGCAGCTCGCAGATCGTCCAGAGAGTGGCTTAGAAGAGTGAGCAAAACAGGAACGACAATATTCTTTGAGCCCAGATCTAATGCCCAATCACACTCTTCATCAGACTTTTCGATTAAATCCTTCATCATTTTGACACATTGCATTGCGAATATTGCCTCTTCTTCTTTGGAATTTGCAATTGCAGCGCTGATAAAAGATACTTTCCCTGTCAACTCGCGTGGCCAGTAAACCTGCGAGCACAAAGATAGTTGATGAAAAAGCAATGAACCATGAAGCAGGGTGCAAAATTAAGCACTACCACTCCCATTTCTTCATCAATATTTACGTGGATACATTGAAATTTTCCAAATTCAACTCATAAATTGTAGGGGACCGCGAGGCGGCGTTTTTCAAAGCGAAGTGGACAAAACAAAAGCCCCTTCAAATACGCTGGATGCAACCGGCGGAATTTCGTGGCGATCACTCAAGAGAGTCGCGACTCAGCGTGGTAACTTTCATTGAACACTGGGAATTACGCGAAGAATACATTTATTAAATTTTCTCCTCTTTTCCCCTAAATTTTAAGAATAAATTTTTATTGAGATGTCAGCAGGTCTAAGATTTTCTTTTTAAATTGTCATTGGTTTTGCTTTAATTATCACGGAATAATAAAAAATAAAAACTTTTTTTACTTTTTTATTTTCATTTTAATTTTTTTTTTTTTTATCTTTTTTAATTTAAAACATAGCAATACCTACAAAGTTGTGGTAAATATAATTTGAAAACCATCGATTTAAACTTTTCAAACAAATTTATTATTTTTATTCAAGAACACAAAGTGAAAAAGTCTCATAAGAACAAAAAGATGAACATTTGTTACTAATGTTCATAGAGTTTGAGTTCAGTACAAAATACCTACTTATGAAAATTTATGTCATAAAAACCGGGAATGTTGTACATTTTTTAATTTGTTATGACTTTGGTGAACACAATTTGCCAAAATTCGCGTAAATAATGATTGATTTACATAAATGAATGAATCCCGAAAACCACTCGCAGCCCGCGATTCTCCCATAATCCGCAGTGTTAAAAAATGCCAAACGGTTCCCAGATGGTTCCCACTTTCCGGCGAATAAGGGGCTCGGAATGGCCCGTTCATGGATTGACGTAAATAGCGCGGAGTGGCCGCAAGCGCTAAGAACCGGTTTGAGCGGACGAATTATCCATCAATCATCGGCATTCGGCATCGATTTCGAAAGAGGCGCGAGAATCTGAATTACCGCGTTCGTTAGGGCGAAATCTTCGCTTCGCTATTTCTGACCTCGCGCTTCGCTTCGCAAAATACGAAGCAAATGCGAAGCTTCGCGGACCCCTATTAATTAGAAAACAACGGTTTTTGTCTGTGTTAATTTACACTCCTTGCTCATAATAGAACCATACCGTATTCTACTGGAGTTCAATTGCGCACTAAACTAATTTCAGTATACTTTGAACTGGAAAAATTTTTCTGTGCGGTGACTTTTTTCTAGCAAGATTAAAGGTATCTGCTCAGTATCAGAAGAAGAGGGAAATTTTTGAGGAGCAAAGCTTTAGATATTTGCCTAACATAAAGATTTATTTCAATGCCTGATAAGATTCATTGATAACCATCCTTTCAAAGGCAAGAAGTCAGAATTTACTGCTTATTAAGTAAACTACGAACATTCATTTCTCCCTCATGACTTTATTTTGGAACATTTGGATATCTTCAATGTACTCTACATCAGAGACTGCATATGATATGCTTCGATAGCTCATAAAAGCACGCGTCATGTCAAGTGTCAGGAGGCCGGATCGATTCATCGCGGACAAAGCGCTTAAAATCTGAATGGGATTTCCCTTTATTTTGTTCTGCGATCACAACTCAGGTAGAGGGTTACGATGGTCCAGCAATGCAGTTTAAATCTTGACATTAGAGGGATCGATCCGGGAGTGATTATTAGATCCTGAGTTAAATACCATTGCCCGGCAATGATATACAAATTCATGTGGTCGATAGAATTCTACGATGTTCGCTGATAAAATCCAGTCTTTTGAGTTAACTAGCCGGCCCCAGCAAGTTTGCTTAAAATATCTGATATTTGAATTTGCCGCGTAAATCAGACTACCGCTACCTCCCTGCGCGGCACTTCCATTCCTACTGCTATGCGTTATCTATTTTAATTATCATTACAATCCTTCTCTTTTTCTCCTCCTTCTTCTCCTTTTTTTTTCCTCCTCATCTTTTTCTCAAACGATCTTCGCATCGACATCAAATCGGTGCTAACAGTTTATAGAACTCAGAAACTCGTAAATTTTAAACAGACAGTTTCAAGAAAAATTGTTTAAAAGTAAATCCTTTTTAGTGTGCGGTTTTAAAATATAATATCAATAATTAAAATTACATCAGTAAAGAAATTGAAACATTTGAATTTACTATAACTTTTTACGACTTAATCTGCTTAAAGAAATTGAGAAAAAAACATAATAATGCTTCAAACACGAGACTTCTTTTTCAAAAATCTGTTGCTGAAACCTTTTTCTTTAAAAGATATACCAAAAATTCTAATTATTACTTCTTGACGAATTTTTTAAGAGTTTGTGAAAAGTGCTTCACGTATTCGTATTCGCTTTTACTCGGTCAAATCATGTTCAGAGTGTTGTTTATACTTTTGATGGTAGATCCCTCCTCTCCACCCTGACCGCCTTTCTGAAACTATTGGTTTTAATTTGTGGGAAGAACAGCCTCACCAATATTTCATGCGAAAAATTTGACAGAACTTAGAAAAAACAAATTTCTTGTTTGAGGAAAGATGCCGGTAGGTTTGCGTTTCTTTTCTCTCGTGACATGTAGATTCATAAATACGGAACAAAATTTTCATTGCAGACACAGAAATTTAAAGTTTTCTTTTACAATGAAGTGCACGGAGGAATAAAACCTTACACCTCCATCATTTATTCATCTTTCGTGTTTTTGGTTCCCTTCTTGCCAATTCTCAATACGCCCCTTGTCACTGTTACCTCGCGTCATTTTCGTGTTATTTACGAGCCTAACAATACCCATTGTACCCCTATTCTCTTTAATATATTAAGTACCTTCCCTGAGATTTCAGCCACTTCCGAAAATGATGATTCATTGGAGCTTGGAGTTAGAGCTCACGATATTGTTTTTCAGTACCCACAGATGCGGTGATTAATTAGTGTCAAAGTGATGGGCCCTTGATAGAATACGTAACAATCTAGGAAGGAAGGGGCTGAGCTGCTGTGATAGCAAAGAGGGCAGTAAGTGCCAAAATGAAGTTTTGGGAAAACGAGCTCCAAAGCATGTGACCGGAAAATTAAATTGAAAGAAGCCTCCGTTCTTTCTCAAAGACTCCGAGAGTCCGACGTCCGAGAGACTCCTAGAGATCGTTTGGATGATTAAAAATCGACGGATTTTATTTCAATTACATAAAGAGGGTATTTTTCATTTCCATGCTAGGTTATTGTTAGGCAAGACAGCCGTGAGTTAGGGTGTATCTTATTTTTGAGTTTTGCGAAAATCAAGTTGGTCAACCCCTAAAAAGTTTCTATGTAGTCTCTAAATGAACCCCCTAAAAGGAAAAAAATTTAAAAACATTTTAACCCGTGCCTCAAAGGGCCTAAAGGGCCTAAACCCAAAATTCAAAAATTTTGGCAAGCGACACATCAATTCTGAAGGAAAATGGCAAGTTACGGTTCTTTAAGGGCAGAAATTTCGTCCGTTTTGCCGTATCTTGAAGCGTAAGGTCACAAACGGCCCAATGACGACGTGAGGCTATGGGCTGGCGGGGCGCGCCGCGGCCGGCCCGCCGCTGAGCGTGCGCGCGCGGCAGGGTTGCGCATCGCCGCTTTACACCGGCGTAGAGGAACGAACGGTGGGGTGGGAGGGGGATATCCGGTGGAAGAGCATCCACATTTTCTATCCATAATGAAAATGCATTATACTTTTTCAATATAGATGAGGAAATATGAGCCATACAAGGAAGTGATGAAAAGAGTGACAAATACATGAAAATTAATGAAAATGCATTATACTTTTTCAATATAGATGAGGAAATATGAGCCATACAAGGAAGTGATGAAAAGAGTGACAAATACATATATAGTTTGTACGGTTAGGAGTGTAAGTGGGGAAAATTTGCCGTAACTACAGAACAGCCCTGAAAATCTCCGGGAAATAAAAGCTGCTATTGATGAGAAGTTTGCATGAAAGGTTTAATTAAGGACTAATTAAAAAGATAGGTGCGATGTTGTCGAATCGTAAGCCCTTTACGCGATCAAAAGCGATTAGTGTAAATTTAATTGGAAAAGTTTAAGAAAAATTTGATGAAAGAAAATTGCCCCTAATTCGGGAAGTGCTTAAAGTGTTTTTCTATTATGTGAAGTTTTCGCACATGAATGTCAATGGCAGTAATTCCAATATGGAATGAAAAATGTAGAATCCCTGTGATACATAGTGTCTACGTTTACCCTCCTTTTCATTAGTGCATTTAACGTGACATCAATTAGAAAGTTTAATTCGAGAGGTTCAATATGGCTTACCCACTTACATTTTCTGGTACTGAACCCCCCCCCCCTCCCCCCGCCACAGTTACTTGCTATAATCAAAAATGTATTATTAGTTTCTCGAAAAAATATGATTTAATTTGGGGTTTGAACCCCACTCTTTATAACCGTGGGCAATGCCCTTGGCCACTCGGCTACTGGGAAAGATTTGAGTAATAGAGGCTAATGTGTCATTTAGCCCCGTGGGTGAGGCCAGGCAATCAACATCAGCTGTAAGTTGGCGAAGCCAGATAGAACCGATTGAATAAAACTTTCTAATTGATGCCGCGTCAAATACACCAATCAAAAGGAGGGTAAACAAAGTCTTATTGATGTATCAAACCTTCAGTGATTTCATATGAAATGAAAAACTTATTTTCTTCCGTTTGGCGGGACTCATAAGCGAGCGTGAATTTTTCCTGTCGAGAAACTCTCTCCTGGGCGCGAGCTTTCTTCCTGTCTGCTCTCCTCACCTCTGCTGCAAGGATAGTATCCTTCACTGTGGATATTATGCATTCTCATTCAGGTTTTTGCTGAAGAATTAAAAATGCTTTATCCTCTTCATTTTCCATGATATCTAGAGTATTGCATAAAGCAATGTCGAATAACACGTCGATTTTTGCTGTAAAATCAGTCTCCAAATTCTCTTGAACCAGCGATCGACGGCTAGCATTTTTTGATACGCGCCTCCACTCCTCATAAAAATGTAAACATTTTTAAATACATGGACACTATGTATCACAGGGATTCTACATTTTTCATTCCATATTGGAATTACAAGATCAGAGGTTTTCGACGCACCGCCATTGTCATTAATGTGAGAAAACTTCACATAATAGAAAAACACTTTCAGCACTTCCCGAATTAGGGGCAATTTTCTTTCATCAAATTTTTCTTAAACTTTTCCAATTAAATTTACACTAATCGCTTTTGATCGCGTAAAGGGCTTACGATTCGACAACATCGCACCTATCTTTTTAATTAGTCCTTAATTAAACCTTTCATGCAAACCTCTCATCAATAGCAGCTTTTATTTCCCGGAGATTTTCAGGGCTGTTCTGTAGTTACGGCAAATTTTCCCCACTTACACTCCTAACCGTACAAACTATATATGTATTTGTCACTCTTTTCATCACTTCCTTGTATGGCTCATATTTCCTCATCTATATTGAAAAAGTATAATGCATTTTCATTATGGATAGAAAATGTGGATGCTCTTCCACCGGATATCCCCCTCCCACCCCACCGTTCGTTCCTCTACGCCGGTGTAAAGCGGCGATGCGCAACCCTGCCGCGCGCGCACGCTCAGCGGCGGGCCGGCCGCGGCGCGCCCCGCCAGCCCATAGCCTCACGTCGTCATTGGGCCGTTTGTGACCTTACGCTTCAAGATACGGCAAAACGGACGAAATTTCTGCCCTTAAAGAACCGTAACTTGCCATTTTCCTTCAGAATTGATGTGTCGCTTGCCAAAATTTTTGAATTTTGGGTTTAGGCCCTTTAGGCCCTTTGAGGCACGGGTTAAAATGTTTTTAAATTTTTTTCCTTTTAGGGGGTTCATTTAGAGACTACATAGAAACTTTTTAGGGGTTGACCAACTTGATTTTCGCAAAACTCAAAAATAAGATACACCCTACCGTGAGTGCTATCCACTAAATGCTTTCGTGGTTGCCTTTTGGTCACGCACAACAAACACATTTTCAGGTTCGAAATTGGCAGAAGAGAGCGGCAATTTACTTGAAAGCACTGTGTTCATTGGTTCTCTAGAGGAACTGAGTCACTTACTGCTGTCTTGTCTGAAACGATGTCATTTTTTGCGCACTTGCGGCTTTCTCATATGTCTCGCTTCCATGAAAATAAGATGGATTTGCTCTTCTAGCTATTTCTGAGATTTCATCTAAAATAGATTAGACGAATTTTGAAGGAGCCTTGATTTCGAAAATTTGACTCTTACTGCTTTCTACGCTATGACGGCAGTGAGGAGAGCGTTACACGATTTTGTTTTTACATCTTAAAGGATTGGGACCCACGTCACTAAAGCTAGACAAGTGGGGAAGGGGGAGGTTCGGAAACTCCGAATTCAGCGTTACGTAGATTTTCTGAACAATCCCTAATTGCAGGGATCAAATACACACAATTTTGGAGTTAATGGTACCACTGAGACTATTTCATGGCCCAAAAAATGTGCAAGAGGAACTGTAGACGCACTTCTCTCTCGACGGCGATACCATATTAAACAAATTAGCAAAAGCGTATTAAATCGTAGATTATGATATTTTCTCTTTATTTTCTCATGGTGTAGTATTTTGATCGAATTTTTTGCTTCACAAAAAATCTATCAGACGGGTCCTCCATCAGATCAGTTCTCCGCCCTCATCACCGGATGTGATGCACTTATCTCTGAAATATCGAAGCATATCATTTCAACGGCTGAAGTGTGACAACATGTATCTCCATTGCGGTGTCTCGAAATCTCCACTTATAATTTATTTTTTCAAGGAGGAACAAGTGAGCTTCATAGTTTGATATCGATACAAAATATTCAAATAACAGAGAAAATTGTTAAGAAGTTTTGATAAAACTACGTTGACTATAAGTTTCCATGAAAAAAATAATGTATGACTGGGAGTCTAGAATCTCGCAAACAGAGATATGCGGTCTCGCACTTTGGGCATCGATATGTAATCTCTGGGACGGTGAACACAGAACAATAATAAATCTTAACTTAATTCGTGTCTGTATTAGATAAATAGACAAACGACTAAAATATACAAAATTTGTGGTTGATCGCACAGCCAGTTCCTGGTTGATTTGCTTGAACCACCGAGTCTAACGTGAACCGTTTATTAGAAATTAGAATACACCAAGGCACATGACATAAATTCCTGGAATTTCCTCTTTTTTGACAGTTTTTTTAAACAATAATTTGAGGCAACTCTTTATCTCGAGAGCCTTTTTTGTACATATTTTCTTCTTACGCTTAATTTAAACTTTTTGCCGCTATTGGATCCGCTATATTATAGATCAAGAGCTTGAACAGGCAGCATATTTTTTTCGGCAGAGAGATTTTTAGGTATATTCCCTGACACCTAAAGTGGCAGATCAAAGGATTGAAATGCACGATTTGACAAAATATCGTCGCTTGGCTAACATAAGGGCATAACTGCACATTGAAATGAGCCTGAAAAAGCTTTGAAATATATGGAAGACAGGGTCCATTGTAAAGTGTAATTACGCCCTTATGGCAGGTAGGTGGCGATAACCATCCCTTCAACAAAAGCCAGTGGCCGGCTGCTCATGTGTCAGTTTGTGCTTTTAATTCCGTATTCAACCGGCCAATTTGGCCATTTAATTCCAAGCGAACAGCCACCAGCCCTCGATTGCTGAACGAGAGATAGACACGGCCGAAATATGGTCAGACGCCACCCCGGAAAACCCGTACGCGCGGTGGACAATTGAGTCATATGATCTTTGTCGCGACCCTTCCTCCGTGACCCGTGGCACCGATGCCACCGATGCCGCACGCATTCCTCTTTCAGTTTTAACTTTTCCTTTCTGTGTTTCCGTCGATCTTAATGACATAACGGCCACGAAGGGGTATGCATTCCTGCCTTACATTTAATTGACGACGCACTCGTAGGCCGTCCTCGATTTTATAGTGTGTTCAATCTTTCCGTACAATTTGGTGTCGTGGTTGGTCAAGAGGCCAGCGACAGATCGAAGGATTCTGCATCGTATAATCGAGAGGTTAAAAATTCAGTTTTTTAAGTTTAAAGAAATATTTTATTGATATTTATTTTCGACAGGCCTGGATAATTATGGAGGCGGCTTAATTGATTTTAATAATTTTGGCAACTTCTCAACTTTTCCGGCACAGAAACGGATGCAAGGGTCTGTTTGTGAATCAGAGAATGTGTACTTCTCATAAAGTACTTCTAAAGTACGGACTTCCTCTGACTGGAGGAGGTGAAAAATTAAAAATATTTCACTCATTTTTCGTGATCACGTGAGGCTTCCAGTTCAGCATCAGTTGTTTTATTTCTAAATTATTTGCTCCCGTTATTTATTCACCGTAGAAGGCACCTTTTGAAGGGGTTTCTTCTTGAAAATTCGGAAGCTCAAGTATGTTAAAAACCACCCTAAATACCACACCAGTATGCCTCTCGCTACATTTACATAATACCTTACTCTCTCTTAAATCATTGTAAAAAATACTGTGAGGGAGAGGAGGGGACGCGGCGCGTGACTCACTATATTACATTACATCACGTGGAAGTATAGTGACTCTCATTCACCTGTTGTGTAAAATCTCAAGGTATTACCCGCTGAATCGATGACTGATGATAAGTAATTTTCGGGAAGATGGTTTCATGGAGAAAAATTATTATTAGCGGTGTCTGAGGAGTATCTCACAAGCAATTTTTATATTTTTCGTTTCCGCAAAGTATGTGTCTTGAAAATTTGCTATAGTCTGTTACATGAATCGAAGATTTGTTTTGGCTGTCGATTAATATGCAGATATGTTTTGGCTATTGTTTGGCTGTTAATTTTTGCTTAAAAAATCACTGGCTGATTCCTCAAAAAAATACTGCAGTATTTTGTATGTGTAGGACAAGTATCGACGGTGTAAGTCGGCAATCACATAACTCGGAAAACACGATTTTTCAGGAGAGGGAAAAACTCTCTACATTCCTCATCTTTGAAGGTAGAGGGGAAATAACTCTTAGAGACAGCCAGGATAAGATGCTTCATAAAACTCCATCATCATTTTGAATAATATTCTCGTCTGTCAGGAGAAATGACCGAAAAACTGAGTTATGTGTTTGTGGAACTAAGGTCCAACACTGAATTCCGAGATACATGGTTGGCGAATTACTGATTCAAACCTATTCTTTGCCGATGTTGACTGAGTGAAGATTGAATAAGACTCCTCTCACTTTAAAAGTAGCCTAAAGTTCCTTTTAACAAACTTTAATTGGTAGCGAATCTTTAGAATGACACTGGAAAACAATTCGATGGCGTAAGTCGGCAATCACATAACTCGGTTTACGACGTTGCAGACTTTCTGTCATACTTCATTTTTTAAACAGAAAACTATTCAACGGCAATTCTTTAAAACTGCCGTGAGTTTTCTTCTCTACGCGAAGAAAATTCTGTATAAACTGCAAGAAATGATGTCAAATGTGTCGAGGTTCTCCTTTAAAAAAAATAACGTAGAGGCGGAGATTTTCAGACACCGTGAACGAGATGATTATGTGATTGCGGACTTAGGCCGTCGAATTACAAATTAAAATGAAATGAAGATAAAAATAAGCGGACGATAACTCAGTTATCCGTCGGATTAGATGTTAGATGTTAAAACAATAACAATGTTTTTGTTGTTTGACGATTCCGTGACGTACTAACTTTTAATTTTCCCTCCTAAACTGTTCACGATTCTTCCCGGGAGAGCGCGCGTTGTGTAAAAATGCGGCGCGACGGCACGAATTATGTGTTGTTGGAATTAACGCCGAGATATGTGTTTTGAGTTCTACGTTTTTAGGTGACTTCCAGATTTTTTTCGGCTGAAATATTTTGATAGCAGGTAAAGGGCATCTACTACACTTCATTTCTGCAGCTAACTCAAAACCGCCAAAAATCGAGTTGTGTGATTGCCGAGTTACACCGTCGGTATGCTGAATTGACAGGGAAGACTGCAACAAATTCTAAAAATTTTGAAAAGCCCAGCTTCCCAGTAGATGTTCAATGCTCCCGTGCAAGAAAGAAACACGGTTATTGTAGGTTGCCTACAGGAAATTGCTCTTTCTTTGGAAAAAAGTCGAATAGAATTATAGCAGTCAAGAAGATTGTCTCCACTCTGAAATGAAATAATTGGAATATGTCACGTTCCTGCTTGATATGAGCGACTTTCTTCAAGCATATCTTCCTCTTGACTAATTCAGGAAAACTTCCTACTTATCCAAAACCAAGCAATACTGCTGTGGTGGCGAAGAGAACAGCAAGTGTCAAATTTTCTAAATGGAGTTTTCTTCAAAATTTGTTCAATCTTCTTTTAGATGAAATCATTAAAATGACTGAAACAGCAAAATACGTCTTAATTGTATGAAAACGAGACATATGAGAATCCCGTAAGTGCGCTAAAAATGGCGTAGTTTCAGGCAAAACAGCCGTAAGTGACATTATTCCTCCAGAGAACTAATGAAAACAATGCTTTCATGAAAAAAGCCGCCTTCTTCTGCCAATATATAACCTGAAAATGTGTTCGTTGTGTGTCCGAAATGCAACCCCGAAAGCATGCGGAAGATAGCACTTTCGGCTTTCTTGCCTAACATTAGCCGAATATGAAAATAAATAATACCCTTTTCATGTGTTTGAAATAAAATCGGTCGATTATTAATCATCCAAACAATTTCTAGGAATCTTGCGGACGATCAGTGATATTTGAGAAAGAACGGAGGCCTCTTTCAGTAGTTTTTTGGTCAGACGCTTCTGGGCCCGTTCTATCAAAATTTCATTTTTGCAGTCACTGCTCTCTTCGCTATTACGGCAGAATACCAGATGGTCCCCCTTTCGGCTGCTCTGCGGCCCAACTTACAGGGATTAGTGTCTAATTTAAAGTATCGAGAAATCATGAAGAAACGTAATGCAACAAACAAATTTAAAGCACAGTGGTATGTGATTATGCGAAGAGGATTGAACAATAATTGGACTACATTTTCCGATTTTTTTTTTTTTTTCTCTTTTGGAACTAACATTTTAGGCTTTAGTCATATCCAAGTGAAGTGTTATAAGTATGATTCAAATCCCTCTCCCCATCAAAAAATTAATTAAAGTAACTCGATTTTCAGTTTTTTTTTTCAAATTCATTTCCTTTACTCTCTTTGGATTGGAAATATCCGAGAATATCCCATGTCCTTACTTCCTGAAGGCTTCTCAGTTAAAAAAGAAAAAGCATTACAAATAAAATGACAGGATATAAACCAACTAAGATGCCTTTCCAAAATATACCCTCGATATTTGAATATTGCGGGGAGCATATCATAATTGATGAATATGTGTACAAAGCTGGGTTCGAACCCAACAAAATGAAAGACCATCCCAAGTATCAGTACCAATACTGACAACCCAGTAAGTAAATACCTCTAAATTCTAAGCAAAAAAAAGTAAAATCCTGGCTCACCGCATAAGTTTTCGACCAACTACCCATCCATACTTACACCTGAATGTTTTATTCCAATTTATTCAAAACGTTGGTTTAAAAATAAAAAGAAAAATAAATGATAATAATAAATAAATATCTTACTTTCATATTCATTGAGACAACGTTAATCATTAAGAAGTGATGGATATCGATAGGTATAAGATGGGCTGAAGATGGTGCAACTTATGAAAGAGTTAATAGAAAATCTGCATGCTATCCGATGGGTTAAATCCGATGGATATCGATAGGTATAAGATGGGCTGAAGATGGTGCAACTTATGAAAGAGTTAATAGAAAATCTGCATGCTACCCGATGGATTAAATTCATGAGAATAGTAGGGTACTTGGACAAGAAGCTCAAAATTGAAGATTCATTCTTGATAAAGCTGAAGCAAGATGTTTTCTGATAGTCTTTCACTATTGTAAAAATATTTGAATTTTAAAAGTGGGATTTCTTGATTTGAGGCTACACGTAAGGAGTATGTCTGGAGTATGGAACGGCACATCATTTGAAAAAAGAGTCTTTATGAACACTAAAAAACCGGACGAAAGAAGAAAAAAAAAACACTTTCAAGAAGATAATGGACCCACATCATTGAAAAAAAATAAGGTAAAAAAACCAGAAGTAAAAAGAAAAAAATGTTAATGTGAAATTAAATAAATGTAGGTATGAAGAAAAATGTTTTTACAAGCAGTTTAAAAAGTTATAGATTTTAACCGAGACTTATGGTTCTTTTTCACAACTGTTTGGAGAGTTTCGAAATTTCTCCTTCAACGATTGCTAACTCTTCTTTTTTTCTTTTGGCACTTTGGCGGAAACTATTGGACTTAACAATTAATGAGAGATCTTGCTTCTTTTCAGCTTGTTCTGCCAGGTCGTCTGCACCTTTTTCTAAGGTCTTTACATCTTCACATAAGCGTCTTTTTCTCTCTTGTAGAGATTTTGTTTTTTCTGACTTTTCATTTTTAATAGCTGTGAGAGTCTTGATTTTCTTTTCTTCCTCTAAATAGGTAGCATATTTACTGCGAGCACCTGATACACTTTGTCTTAACTCTTTGGTTATTACCATACTGGATAAGCTCTCCATTTCATCGGTAAACTCATGTACATAACGCTGTGCTATGTAGGACTGCTCCTTTAAATTTTCTACTTCTAGGTTTTTATTTACACTAAATCCTCTCTCCACTGATGCTTGTCCATGACTTAAGAGTAGAGTTATTTTGACAACTTTCCATAAATTTTTGTATTCATCCTTGTCCATAAAGTTAATATAAAACTCATCAACTCTTGACTTCTCTTTATAAGGCTCATAGTGTGCAAAGGTGACAGCTTTCTTTAAGACAACGTTTTGATAAAATGAATCAAATTCATCAAGAATAATATCAACTTTACCTGCAACTACTTTAACTCTGCAGAGTGGCGGGTTGCATACGCTTGATTTTGCGGGCGAAATCTAAGATCTGCCCAGGCTTTCGCGATAAAGTTACGAATGGGGGAAGTTGCATTTATTCAAATTTACACCCTCCTTTATTAATTTTAGGGAAAATTTAAATTTTCAGTTCATTTACTTGTAAAAAAATCAGCTTATCTGGTGTGGTCATACAAAACAAATGGCAGATAAAAAACTGCCTGAGGAGGTACTAAAATGGTTTCCTCTTGAAAGAAAACGTATAGGAGACGCCCAGCAAAATCTTGGATAGGTGGCATTCAAAATGAAATTACAAGGAATTATTTACCAGATGACCTCTATTCCAATAGACAAGGATGGCGATTAGGTGTAGCAAAGCACCCAGGCGCGGGCACGCTGTAAAAGCGACAGGTAAATAATATAAAAAAATACGTAATGATCATTGATATTCAGGTCAAATCAATTGAAAGCAATTTTTTGTAAATTGATTAATTAGGAATCAAAACATTTGTTTAAAATAAAACAATGTAATATTGTCAAATAATATTTAAGCAATTTTTTTAAAAAGTAAATAAGCTTCAAGATATTAAATATCCGTCTCCTGCGGTGAACCCGTTTCACGATCGTGAATTTTTATGACATATAATAATTTTAAGGAGCCTATTGTGTTAAATATATGAAAGAAATGAGCGGGCATAAACAGTTAAGGAAATTTGAGAGGGAAGAGCAAAATGCCGTAGAAAAAGTAGATGTCATTACACTCTTGCATCATTTCAGTCTGATGGACGAAAACGAAACACGAGAGGACGCAGCCGAACTACAGTCACCATCTCGTGGTCCTGGACAAGGCTTTGAAATCGCGGAGGTTGAGGTTGGGTTGTCGCCGGCCGTTGAATCAACTCTAAATCACTGATTTTGAGCGAATGCTCCAGCCGTGGATAGTTAACTCAAGATTTCACTTTCATCGGAAAAGAGACCGATCCGAGGTCTTGATTTGAACCGCATGCGTTTCACATCCCCTCACGCCTCTGGAGGGGTTGACAGCGCGGTACGCGTTTCGATCCCCGTCCAGATTTCAATACCGAGGGGATTCCCGGTACAGTTGCCTCTTGATATCTGAGGCCGAGGCAACTCGGAAATGAACTTTTGCGGTCTCTGCTCTACATGAAACTATGATAGACAAGCATGTGCAGATGTGCTGTAGTGCTTAATTTCTTACCCTTTAGAGTGGTCTTCTGAATGATCAAGGATTTTTTACTGCATTATATCTGAATAACATCAACCGAACCAGTTATAACTACTGTTGAAAGTTTTGGGAGAAAACTGGTGTGCAATACTGCTATGTTACCAAAGAGAGCTTTACGCGCAAAAAAATGGATCTAGTACATAACATCTAACAGGAAAATTTGATTGATTGAATCCTTGGCTCTTTGAGAAATTGTTAATAATGACCCTGAAGACTTTCAGAAATGATTCAAATCATTAAAAATCGACGAATTTTAGTTGTGACTTTCCAAAATGGCCTTACTCATTTCATTATAGTGCAAAATAGCACAAGTGATCGAGTTAACAATGAGATGCTAACTTATTGAGAATCACTCAAACATGTAATTTTACATCAATCTCATAGAAATTCTTTGGGGGGGTTTTAAACAACTGATATCTAAATTTGAGAATTTCCGAAAAGTGTTTGAATTGATATTGAGGTCAAACTTTCACGTTCGGTGTAGAATGGTGGTAAATGTTGGTATTTCAGAGTTCTTTGCTATTTTTCAATTTTAGGAATTGCGAATTGAGGGCATTCATTCTTTGGTGTAATCTGGCGATGAATAACTTCGACACAAGCGCGTGGGGGTGCCAGAGTTTTTCTCAGTGGCTGGAGAGTTTGGCATGCACTCCAGGGGAAACCCTGAACACAGCACCCACGCATTTTTCGTGGTTTTAATGGACGTTGGTGAGAGAAGCATGTTGACAGTGCAATAAGACAGGACTGAAGATTGAGGGTCACAGGGGCAGTTCAATAATTTTATTCATAGGAAAGAAAAAGGGAGATAACTATTCTTTAATAAGGGAGAAATAAAGAAAGGAGCACTCCCTTTAAAGTCAATGAAACAATTCTTAATGTTTACGGTTCAATATTAAAATTCTTAACTTACCTTGATAAACTTGGTGAGGGAATCGTTGTAACAGTTTGCTGTGTCCTTTTTAGCACTAGCGCAGCCTTCAAGGATCATTTTGAACATTTCTAGTAGGAGACTACAATTCTTGTCAATATCCCTCTTCAGAAATCTACCATTTTTCAAATTCTCACTCTCAAGAAGGCTTCCAGAAACAGCTGCGTCTACTAAATTGAACAGGCCATCTAGAGGTAGAATGTTCTTTTGAGTTTCTTTTAAACAGTCCAATAAAGCAGCCCTATTTAGAGGGTCTTCCTTGCTGACAAGTTTGACCTAAAATACAGGGGCTATGATTAGAAAAGAATCGAGGACATCTATAATTACAATGTATCACAAGACAGAGCACGAATTAAAAAGCCAAAAAATATGTCCCCATATTAAAATTTTAAGTAGAATAACATGGACACATTAAAACTTTCCTAATTCAAGTCGTGAGTCAGAAAGTATTGGTTTTTGTGTACGGTGATTTTCACATGCCACTTACATAAAAACCGTAGTATACTGGAGTCAAATCGAGCACTAAAGCAATTTCTGTATATTTTACAATGGAAAAATTTTCCTAAGTGCTAATTTTTTTTTTTTTTTTTTTTGACAAGATGGAAAGTTCCTTGCAACAGAAAAGGAAGGAAATGTGTGTGAAACTAGGCTCCAGTTATTAATTTAATATATTGGTTGATTTCAGAGCCTACTTGGGCCTTCACGGATATGTTTTTTTTGGGGGGGGGGGGCAAGCAGGAGGATTGAACTGACATTTTATAATGTAAACTACGTACGTTCATTTGTGACTTAGGAAATAGTTTAGGCAATTTTCGATACACTCAATTGATTTTTTTACATTTTCTCTCTCTGTGGAGAAAAGTTTACCAGCCAACCAACCAGCGCCACCCAACAGGAGGTGCTTTGGCACAGGGGTGCCAAAGCACCTCTCCGTTTCGACGTATTCTGCGAGAAATTTTGATGAAAAAAACATTTGCTGTGGTGCTAAACATCTTACCCTGTCTATTGATCCATTGATTAATGCAGGAATGAGGTATACTTGTCAGAGCCTTTGACGCCTCAACAATGAGTCTGCTGTTTTCAAGCTCTTGGAGCCAGAGTTAGGTGCAGCTGCCTCACTCACAATCCCGAAGTCCTTAAGAACAGTGCAGGATGTTGACTCTGATCGACCCCCATCCCTAAAAAGATGTTTTTCTGATGTCTAGATGGTAGCAGTGTTAGTCCCTGCCCCCTTAATATCCACACTGATTTGTCATAATCTGAACTCAAGATCTTTTTATGGATGATACTGATGCCTCTTCTCACCAGAAAAACCCAGTGGAGCCGGACTTTTCAAAGCTTTTGGAAAAACAGAACACTTCACTCATGCATATTTGCCGCTACGCACCAGAAAGACTCATTTACCACCTAATTTTGAGGCGCCTGATTGATGAAGCCAAAACCAAAATCATGTTTTTAGAACCTTAAAACTCCCAAAAACGAAACTTAACAAATATCCGATCTGAAACGCCAGCAGATAACATGTAAAATACCCGTTTCCCGCCGTTATCAAGCGACCATTTTGAAACAGTAATGGATAGCGATCTCCGGTTTGCATGAGGATTCCTTTTTTATACCCTTTCCAAGGATGTGTCACAAGTGGGGGGAGGGGGGGTTGTCTTGGGAACCCCACAGCCACCAACTGAAGATAGCCCCCAACATCCCCCAAAAACCCCCCATGACTAAAAAAAAGGAAGGAATATGAAAAAATTTCTAAAGAGAGAGGGTTCTCATTTTCTTCTGTCCTTCATGAATTCGAAGTCAAAACATACCCTTCCTACATGAAATATGCGAGACACGGGGGCTACCCTCCATAATAGGGTTTCGGAGGGCTGAAAATATTTTTATTTAATTCTCTGAGGTTTTTTGACCTTGTAAAATTTTATTACCTATTTATCTATGTGATCTGACCTCCCACCCCATTCCCTCTTCTCTCATTCTAAATCGGAAAATTTCCTTGATATTTTCTTTTTGAGCCCCTGAATGCATCTAGTCTTGCACTTATTGTTAGTCTCATTCAGACAGAATTTATCAGGACGTTCTGTAATTTGATAGAATCCCATCTTACATAAATCTTCAAGATTTAAATTGCAACCCCTTTAATACAATGTTTTCAATGGATAAGGCTTGTATATTTAAGGAGGTAATCCAGATTGGTAAAAAAATGTGATTAATTGCATAAAGCATTTTAAAGGGATAAATGAAGTCTCCACATAAAACTTACTTTGTCGCATTTCCTGTAAAACTTTGAAATGGAGTGGAAAAATTCTAATCCCATGGAGGATACTTGCTCGTCTTTCAACAGATGTGACAGAAGATGCGAATAAAGGAAGACATAAACTGGCTTCTCTGCGAGTTCATATGGTAGATCTGAGGCCATGTAAATGATGTAATCTCTGACTTTCTCAATGTCACACACAGCAATGAGCTGGTCCCAAACAGTATCAAATTCAATTAGTTCTGAAAAATTGAAAAATTTATGCACACCACTGAGAGAGCAGACGTTTAAAAAAGTAAAGGGCACTCAGAAAAAAAGGGGAAAAAACCCCAAATGATTGGATTGGGGTTGGAAAAACATGAATACAGAATTTCAAATGATCATGATATGGGTGCGTAAAAATTACAGGTGATTCCGTGTCTTAAAATCATACTTCATGATAAAAAATCATGAGCATAACATGTAACACCTGGTGCTAGGCGTGTCCACTAACTGTTCCACTGCATCAACCTGTCTCCTTACTTCAAGAATATAATAACAATGCTTGAAACTGAGCAACTTTGTACTGAACTTTATTTATACTGTAGACTAAAAGTAGGTTACCACTAAACTAACTACTAGACTAAAGAAGGTTATATTGAACGTATGATTTGCTAAAAAGTCATAGCAACATTCTCCCTGCAGGCAATTGAAAACTTCCATTTTGATGATCTGACATAAGTACTGAATACTGAAAATTTTGATTACTGATTACTGAGTATTGGAAATTACTGAAAATGTTAAATTTGGTCAACAATATTTTGAGGGTCAATTGTAAGTAGGCTTAGCTCCACTCTTGACGTTGTGCTGAAATTCGTTCTTAATATTGCTACTCTAGAGCATCAATTCTTCCCAATGTGGAGTCTTGTGACGCGCGCTAGCTTCCAACGATCTTGGGGAAAATCCCTCTGTTCCATCACTACCATAGTAAGGGAAGCACTGCTTCCCCTACTTAAATCGGCAAAGGGAGAAGAGGATAAAATAATTAATTTATTAATTATTGAGACTTATAAAGGTTAAAATTCAAATAAAAAGAATTCAAACAGTTGCACAGCCCCAAAATGAGAGAAAGAATGATGAAAATCTGCCAGCAGTGCTGCCTAGAACATTACCACTTCATTGAGAGCTCATAAGGAAGCTACATGGTGGCTTGATGTTGCGTTCGGATGCCCCCCCCTTTCCCCCCTCTCCGCACATAGCCTGGAGCCGTGCATTATCCGTCGCACTGTAAGCAACTAATCTATAACCTCGCGCGCATTTCTCTGACCGATCCGCAGCACACTCTACCTGCATGCACAGGCACACTTACGCACTCTACCGCTCCTTACACCAGTTCATCGCCTTGTTACGCAGTATACACATGCCTTGAGTTATTACCCCTAATTATTAATTGTGATGTCAGCGACGGGGAGGAGAAAGGGGGGTTTAAAGCTTATTCTGTACAATTTGCACTGGAAAGAGTTACTCAAAATCCTAACCACTGCTTCCCCCATGCTTTTGGTCATGCCACGCTACTGCCATAGCTCCCTTCTTCAAAGGGTATGCTTTTGTGTGTCACTTTGATAAACACTGTAGCTGTTATACAGGGTGTTCGAAAAGTCCCCTCCCCCCCCTCTAACTTTTGACCTAATTGAGGTAGAGATTTGAAACTTGGAGGGTGTTCCTAGATCAAAGGGAGCTACTTTTTGACCCCCCAAAATTTTTGGGGGCCCCATTTTGGGGGGGTTACGGACCCTAACTTTTAATTTTCAAATGGGAAGACCCCCTTTGTGATACCTCGTTCGAAAGAGCATAAAAAAAGAAAATTTTTCGCGCAAACCGGAAGTCATTATCTCAAACCGTTTCAAAATGGCGGCCGGTCAAAGTTCCAAATGGCCGAAAATTGGCACCTCTGCTATTTGCACATGGATTTGCTTGAAACTCGGTATCTGGGGGTATTTTGGCACGAGAAAAACGAATTTAACGTTAGATTTTCAAAAAAACCCTAATTTTTCAAAATGGCGACCGGTTTAGGCTCAAAAAGGCCGAAAATTTGACAAACTCGATTTTTTTGCCAATGGATTCACCTGAAATTCGGTATCTGGGGGTATTTTGACCCGAGAATAACGAATTCAACGTTTGATTTTTAAAAAAACCCTAATTTTTCAAAATGGCCGCCGATTAAAGTTCAAAATGGTCAAGAATTGGCAACCTCGACTTTTTGCCGATAGATTCGCCTCAAACTCGGTGTTTGAGGGTATCTGGATGGGAGACAAACAAATTCGACGTTATTTCACCGAGTTTCAGGCGAATCTAATGGCAAAAAGTCGAGGTTGCCAATTCTTGACCATTTTGAACTTTAATCGGCGGCCATTTTGAAAAATTAGGGTTTTTTTAAAAATCAAACGTTGAATTCGTTATTCTCGGGTCAAAATACCCCCAGATACCGAATTTCAGGTGAATCCATTGGCAAAAAAATCGAGTTTGTCAAATTTTCGGCCTTTTTGAGCCTAAACCGGTCGCCATTTTGAAAAATTAGGGTTTTTTTGAAAATCTAACGTTAAATTCGTTTTTCTCGTGCCAAAATACCCCCAGATACCGAGTTTCAAGCAAATCCATGTGCAAATAGCAGAGGTGCCAATTTTCGGCCATTTGGAACTTTGACCGGCCGCCATTTTGAAACGGTTTGAGATAATGACTTCCGGTTTGCGCGAAAAATTTTCTTTTTTATGCTCTTTCGAACGAGGTATCACAAAGGGGGTCTTCCCATTTGAAAATTAAAAGTTAGGGTCCGTAACCCCCCCAAAATGGGGCCCCCAAAAATTTTGGGGGGTCAAAAAGTAGCTCCCTTTGATCTAGGAACACCCTCCAAGTTTCAAATCTTTACCTCAATTAGGTCAAAAGTTAGAGGGGGGGAGGGGACTTTTCGAACACCCTGTAAGTTTTCTCCTTGCCACCTGGTCCAAAAATCTCCCATCATTTTCTTAATGTTCTTCCAGTTTTAGAATAATCACATAGAACCAGTTTGAAGGTAACGTCGTTATCAGTCTCCCTATTAGGAAGTGCCTTGGACTTATTGGTTCCTCGTCATGAAGATCGAATGATAAAGAAATTATAGGGGGAGAATTTAGAATACCCTCACTTGGATTATGAGGGTTTTGGCTTCTTGAAAGGTAAAAACTGTTGATATGTATTGTAATTATTCTAAAATGTTTCTTGAAACTTTTTATTGCAGCTTTGTATAATCCTTGGAAGGAGAGCAAAGTGGAGGAGTTTTTTCATTCGATATTATTTTTACTGAGGTAACTGGAGATATCAAGCAATTTGATTAGGTCATTAATAGTTTTGTCTCACATATTCTTTGCTCCTGTGAATGTTCTTAAATTGTCAGAATACATAACAGATGGAATGGCTCTTTCTTGCTGTGAATTTCTTTAGGACCTGGAGAAAATCCTATGATGAAAAGCTTAAGCCATAATTCCATATGAATAAAACAAACGAATAAGAAACCATATCCTTTTATCAGCAGAGTTCCATCATTGGAGGATTTTAAATGCATTGGTCCTGTGCAGTCCAACCCACAATGGGAGAAAGTAGAAAAGAAAGATCGACTCCGCTTTTTGGCAATGGATCCATTACTCAAGATAAAAATTCTGGGTGTTGACCTCTACAACACAAGTACTTCAAATACACAAGTCTTCTGCTCAGTTTCTTGAACACAACACGATTAGTAAAGCCTGATTTGATGATTCACAGTGTAGGCGGTGTTGATTCCTTTCCTTTTTGTCTTTGTCAGCAACATCTTCTTCGGTTTTTCAGAAGTTTGATAAAAATTCAGGGAAATTCCTGGTCTCTTAGATTTATTACATAGAATAAAGTTATTCCTACTGATAAACGTTTTTGTGTCAGAGGAAATCTTTTCTAATGAATCTGTTATTCTTGTTTTCTTCTCTGAGAAACTCAAAATTCCTGGTCTTGTTGGTGGAGTTGAGAAATTAACTACTTTTTCCCACTCGGAAAGATTTATTGAATCCAATTTTGAGACCATAACATTTGTAATAAGATCCAATGAGATTGTCTGTACTTTTGCTGCCTTTAAGGCTCTCAACGATTGAACAATCTTAATACAGATTGCTTCCAAACCTTGAGAATCCAATTTGTTCATACCATCACAGGATAAGCTAACTGTAGTATTTAAGCTTTATTATATTTTTCTGTATAAAGTCTCTTGTTATGGAACCTCTCTTTTACAGTTAAAACCACGATGTCATAATTTCCTTCAGAGAAAGTCAACCCTACTATTAGAGATTCAGCCATTCCACTCAGCACATATTTCAGATGATGGTATTTTAGTGTTTTTGGTAAATTATCATTTTCATGCACAAGCGCCTCAAACATTTACCAGAACAACAGTAAATCCTAGTACTTTCTATTAAACTCCGGCAATCGTGGCTTCTTCATGCTGTTGCTTGGGATACGGCACTTACAGTCTTTGGAGACAGACCCGCAGTGCGGTCAGTTTTACCTGAATCTGTTTCCTTCGCCATGGCATATGCTTCAGCTACCGCATTGAAGTATTTTTTCTCAAAGGAGGGTAAGTCCTTCAAGGTCAATAGAAAACGCATAACATGACACAGTAAGAAAACATGTTTTCTTTCTTTTTTTAATTTATTTTCCAACTTAAAAATCTTTTCATTGCTGATTTGTAGGGATCACCTAGGCTAACTAGTTTTACTTGAATGGCAATTTTACAATAAATCTACCATCACTGTATTTCTTAATGGTTTCAGTGAACAATATTTAAGTTCTGAGTCATGGCAACAACCCCTCCCTGCGCACTCTGCGCCTTCTCAATCCGCTTCCCTTTCTCATATTGAGCTCTTACTCTACCCCCCACTCTCCTTTAGACTTTTTGCTGTTTTCCCTTTCACCTTTTAGCCACTTTCTCTTCTGACAATCAACAGTTTCCCAATCATTTCAGACCAGTTATCTCTGCAACTTTGCAACACGTTCTTCTGTGCTGCCTTGTGATCTTGATCTTCATTAATCTCATCTATAATTTCTACTTTTGTTCACTTATTCAGGGACTTAATTGATCTTTCCAATGATTTGTTATGTACTCTTTACAAAATTGTTTTCTTTTCTATGGTAAAGCATCATTCTTGCTGACTTCCTTGATAGTGCTGAGCATATATTGTCAAGTATTTTGTATATCATCTCATTTCACGGGAACTATCGAAAATGACTGATCTGCTTCACCCCACAATTATTAATATGGTAGCCGATCAAAATTGTTTGTTTACAGCTGTGTCTTTTTGCATGCTAAATTAACCCACAAGGAGTCTGTGAAGCGGACCCTTGAGGACACGCCCTGGGGGGTTGAGCAGCATAGCAGCCAAGAGTATCTTAAAAATTTATTCCAGCACACAGCTAAAAACTTACCTTCCTTGGAATAACGAAATTGGAAGAGAAGGTATAGAATTCTGACTTCAACTTGGTCAAATGCTTCAACTATAGCTTGCAATTGGTCAATTATTTCCAAATCAAGCTCATCGCACCAATCAAACCACCATTTTTCCAGCATTGACAGGAGATGTTTTGGAGTTACTATCTTGGATAAGAAGCTGGGCGAAGCTGACAACATGGCTTTCACGACTAGCACGTTATCATCAATAAGACAGTCAGCGAGTACATTTTGCAAAGATTCAATCTGCAAAAACAAGTAGGAATTTTGTCAGATATTACCCACTGTAAACTCTGCCGCACTACCGGAGAGAGCAGTAAGAGCAAAAATGAAGTTCTAAGAAAATGAACCCGGGGCCCTATTCATTATCACTAGACATTAGAAAATTTCGCTATTATTTTCCCCCGATTTTGCGGTTATTTTTCCCGAATTTCCCTGTTATTTATGCTGATTTCGCCATTATTTTTGTAACGCTTTTTGTGTTTTACAGCTAAAAATAAAGCTTTTAATTTTATTTAACGAGCCATCACTCAGTCTCTCTGTCTAATCCTATTTTACAGAAGAAGCACTTCATTCTTGATTAAAAAATATCTGTTGGTAACTTTTTAAAAGCTTTTTCTATCAACATATACTCGTTTTTTTATTCTTTATAGTGACATCAATTAAATTTTAGTGAGATGCTGATGTTAAAATTATTTGAGGTTATGTTTATGCCCTGGTTGCCTCTATTTCTTTCATCAGTATTTTGATGCCATTGGCGAACGTTGATAGCTAGTAGCCAATGACGATCAATGCTCAGAAACAACTCCGTAATTTCTTATTTTGAAAAAAAAGCGCGGCAAATTTTGCCTTACACGCATACATGCGTAACTTTAACGAAAATGTACGGATTTCGCCGATTTCGCGGAAAAATTTGGATGATTTCGCGGTGATTTCGTGGATTCTGCGCTATTTTGCGATAAATCCGGAAAAGGGCCGATTTCGCGTTATTTCACTTTGTATGTTCGTGATCAGGGGGTTGTGATTGGTGCTTCTGTCTGGTTTTCAGATTCCTGAGCACATTTTAAAAATTTCGCGGCGGATCGCGGCAGCGAAATTTTCCAATGGTTATAAAATTATCACTCATGAAACAGCTCCTTTCCCTGGGATATGATTGACGTAGTGGTTCAAGAGGGTTGAAGGAGATCTTCAACAAAGTATCCTAAATAAGACCATTTTTACAAACCTTGAGTAAAATTCAGGAGTGAAACTTTGGTAATGGAGCCTTACCAGGGATCACAACGATTCGCTATTGCAACAAGTACAAAATACAAAATAAAAAATTCTATGATTTTGACTAATCTTGAGGTAGGGGCGGGCCTGTTTTAAAATTTATACAACTTGAAATCAGGGCTGCAGAATATTCACGATCCTGCGAGAAAAATCTCGCGGGTGAACGGTGCACACAGCAAAACACGGTGTACACTCCGGCAGGCACAGCATAGGCAATTTGCACATCACCTCATCCGTGTGGCGTTTGAAGCATATCTTCGCCGTTGAAGGCGCTCCAAGCGGTGCGCGCCCGCGATAATTCGAATTCGCGGCGTCAGCTTTTTTTCAGATCGCGTCGACTTTCGGTGCCGTGCCTTATCTTGAAAAGCACACTGATTTCTTGCCTATATTACTGTAGCCGCACTGATATTTTTGTTAAAATTTCTTTAACAGGGTTGATTTTTTGTCAGATTTACTTCAATCGCCATTGCGCATAACTTTTGTCAAATTTATTTCGGCCGTACTGACTTTGGTCAAATTTACTTCAGCTGTGCTGATTTTTTTTGACAAATTTACTTCGACCGCGCTGATTTTTTGGTCAAAATTACTTCGACCACGCTGTGTGTAAGTGCGTAGGGAAAATATGTGTCTTGCTGATAAAAGCGTATACTGAAGAACTTTTTGCACCCCTGCTTGAAATACTTTTTCTTTCGTAATTTGTATTTTCAGTGGGGTCAACACATTATGATCTGTGGTAAGAATCCATTTCCTGAGTTTCACTATCGAGTTTTACTCTAGGTTTGCAAAAATTGTCTTTCTTGGTGGCTATGTTAAGGATCTACTTATATCCTCCTCAATCACAATATTGGCGATATGAGGCCTCCTAAGAAAAGGAGCTGTTTAGGAAAGATTATAAATACGGCCTTCAGTGGCGTCTATTGGACAATTGAACTAAATGTATCCTCAGTTTTTTGTAAAATTGCCTTCGATCAACCAAAAGGCTCAAAAAATTTTTAGATGATAAGAATCGAAAAATTGTATTTAAGACTCAAAAGAAAGGGCCTTTTTTCTCAAATATTAGGCAAGACAGCAGTAAGTGTTTGCACTGCATGGTTACTTTACGGACACACAATGAACAAATTTTAAGTTTAGAAATTGGTAGAGAAGGGTATCATTTTATGCAAGACAGGAACCCTCTTGTGGAACAATGAGCACTTACTGCTGTTACGTCTGAAATGACGTCATGTTTTCCTCACCTAGCTCATAAATCCTGTTTCTGTGTAAATAAGAGAATTTGGAAGGAAACTCTGTTTTGAAAATTTGTGCGTTACTGATTTCAATGGTAACACATCAGGCTGGTCGAAACACAAGTAGATTCATACACAATTATCATTTAACAAGAAAAGAAAAAATTTTTTCCTCTCAAGTTGTTGAAACCAGCGATGAGCGGGAAGTTTGCAAACATTTTTTAAAATGTAAACTACAAACGTTTATTTCTGGCTCAGGGGTTAGTTTTAAAAATTTTCAAAACGTTCAGCACTGTACCCAGACCTACTGTACCAGGCATTTTTCTCGGTTAATTTGGGTCGTACGAAGTCCAGGATCGCGGGGATGAATAGGGAATTGACCCCAAGGAATCCGAATTGCATGATCCCAGAGCCCCCTGGCGTTCTTTGGGGAGTGAAAGGGGGGTCCGCACTTCAAAAGTCAGGAATTTTGTCAAAACTTTGAAATTATTTCACCAAAATCAGAACGTACGGAAATTTTTAACTTAAATCAACACCAAGAAATCCAAAATCGGCCCATCTGTGTCCAAAATACCGACCCCTAAAGGAGCGGGACAGAGCCCCCTTTCAAAAAAATTCAAGTTCGTCAAATTGACGTGGAGACTCGGAAAAAATGTGTATTCACAGGTAATCGACCCCAAGGAATCCAAAGGACCCTCCAACAAAACGGCCAAATCGGCCTAAACACGGAATCGCACGATTTTCTCAGGGATGATAGAGGGTCTTCCCAGACACTCAAAACTGGTCATATTTTTTGCCTAACCCCCAGGGAAAAGGGGGGAGAGGGGGTCAAAGTCAAAACCTTTAAATTAGCATAACTTCTCAACGGTTTGTCGTAGAAAGATGATCTTGGTGTCAAAATTTCCAGAAAAATGAGAGCTTTCAGAATGTATGTATGAAATTAATAAAATTTTAAAATTTGACCCACTTTTGGGGCATTTTACAAGGTCCCCCTTTCGTAAATTTTCGTTTTTTGAGATTTTCGGTTGTTCGGTTCGCACGGATTAAAACAAAAACAATTTCAAATGAAAGTAGAGCGTTTAAGCTTTAAAACAAGCCCAAGATGATCTTGGGGAAACGATTAGAAGCGGAGTTATGAGTCTTCAAAGTTGACGCGGCGCGCGGGAACCTTGTATGTTCCGAGTCTCAAGGTCACCTGCGCGCCCCGGATTGCCTGCAGGTTGCAAGTTTTTGTGTTTTTATGCTTCTGTAGGTCATTTTTAATGTAAATCATTCAATGAAGATAGAATAATCGAAATTTTTTAATTTTACGGGAGGAGCGAGAGGGGGCTTAGAGTATGAACCATAATACCTCATTAAACATTTGCTGACGATGACGATTCTGCTCTTATAATTTAGAAGAAACCATGGACCCTCAGTTCAAATATACATATGCTCCATACAGAACTGAACCATTTAGAAATTATAACCCATTGATGCCAAATTTTGGGGTACCCCTAATTTTAAAATTTTTTAATAAATTGAGCTATAAGCTACAGCGCTTGACGGAACTCACTTGGTAAAGCCAAATAGTTTCTGGTAGAAGCAGACGAGCTTTGAGCTTCAAAACAAGTCTCAGTTATTCTTGAGGGGGCTATTTGAAACGCAGTTAAAATTTTTTGACGTTAATGTGGTGTACCTCGCCGAAGGCCCATTGTGTAAAATTAAAAAATTCTGATTAAACTATCTTCATTGAAGATTTACATTAAAAATGACCTACAGAAGCATAAAAACACAAAAACTTGCAACCTGCAGGCAATCCGGGGCGCGCAGGTGACCTTGAGACTCGGAACATACAAGGTTCCCGCGCGCCGCGTCAACTTTGAAGACTCATAACTCCGCTTCTAATCGTTTCCCCAAGATCATCTTGGGCTTGTTTTAAAGCTTAAACGCTCTACTTTCATTTGAAATTGTTTTTGTTTTAATCCGTGCGAACCGAACAACTGAAAATCTCAAAAAACGAAAATTTACGAAAGGGGGACCTTGTAAAATGCCCCAAAAGTGGGTCAAATTTAAAATTTTATTAATTTCATTCATACATTCTGAAAGCTCTCATTTTCCTGGAAATTTTGACACCAAGATCATCTTTCTACGACAAAACCGTTGAGAAGTTATGCTAATTTAAAGGTTTTGACTTTGACCCCCTCTCCCCCCTTTTCCCTGGGGGTTAGGCAAAAAATATGACCAGTTTTGAGTGTCTGGGAAGACCCTCTATCATCCCTGAGAAAATCGTACGATTCCGTGTTTAGGCCGATTTGGCCGTTTTGTTGTAGGGTCCTTTGAGGGTCCCGCTGTCCTCAGAGATTTTTCTGATGGAAACAGGGGTAACCTCCAATTCGGTCAGATTTTAGAGTTCAGAGTCCCCCTGCGCCCTATCAGAAAAGTCTCTGAGGACCCTCAAATTTGGATTCCTCGGGGTCGATTACCTATAAATACACATTTTTTCCGAGTTTCCACTGAACATTAGACGAACTTGAATTTTTTTGAAAGGGGGCTCTGTCCCCCACCTTTAGGGTTCGGTATTTAAGACACGGATGGGCCGATTTTGGATATCTTGGTGTCGATTTAAGTTAAAAATTTCCGTACGTTCTGATTCCGATGAAATAATTTCAAAATTTTGACAAAAACCCAGACTTTTAAAGTACAGACCCCCCTTTTACCCCCCAAGGACCGCCAGGGGGGCTCTGGGACCATGCAATTTGGATTCCTTGGGGTCAATTCCCTATTCATCCCCGCGATCCTGAACTTCGTGCGACCCAAATTAACCGAAAAAAATGCCTGGTACGGAAGGTCTGGGCCACCCTGTATAAATCATCAGAAACTCGGAATATGCATACATATCACACATCTGTTAAACTCATTTAAAGTTGCCCTCTCCTTGATATGCATCCTACTTTAATTATTCCACTGAGAAAGAAAAAATATCTTTCATATCATAAAAAGAGTATTGAGGCCCTGACGCATAAGCAATTTGTTTCCATTAACAAATTTTGGGACAAGAGAGGTTAAAATAATCCATTATTCAGAATCATAACTCCATACTTGCAGTTGCTTAGACTCACTTTGGTGTCTGATCCATGTGAAGTAAGAAATAGTACTGCTTCAAGGCGCACTCTTGGGTTAGGATGAATTAGTTTTTCAAACAAGTCAGAATCAGGCACTGTGGAGGAAATACCCATTAATTTGCGCAGCTTCGCACTCTCCATAGAATTCATCTCGGAGGCTTTGATAGCGGAATCCCATGCTGTTGGATAACTCTTCTCTAGTTTTCTCAAGAGCTTGCAGATCCATTTTTCTTGATTTTTAGCAGTGCCATGGAGATTTACTGATTTGAAAATCATGCTAAGGGGGAAAAAAATTATAATTAATAGATCAATGAGCTGGAAAACAGCATATTTGGGATCAAATTGTTTTTCCTGTAATACGTCATTCACACACAGATCAAAAAGGGGAAAGCAAGTTCCCTAAAATAGTAATGGAATTCATCTATCCGTGTAGCAAGTAAAAAAAAGTTATTTTGCAGTACTCGTTATTTTCTCGCGAATTACCTATCAACAATGTGTCGGAGAAGTATTCGTTCCCGAATATCCGCCATAAAATCTTTCGATTTTAGGAGGATATTCAACAACGCTACTCTCCATCTTTTTCCGCTTATACACACCACGAACAGCGCATGCGCGTACTAGCGAGGATTCGCGATCGGCGGACGCATCGCAGGGTTGAGAGAGTTCGGACAGAGTGTTTTGGAATTCGCGACCGAAGGGAGCTGTGGCTTCGCCTGCGTCTTCACCCCGATTTTTCTCCCTCTCAGGAGTGATCTATCCATTTCATCAAAAGGAAAATCTGTGTTTTTCCTTTAATCACTTCTCGCTGCCACCACCTCTTCCTGAAAATTTCTTTCCTCCGTCCATATCAGAAATATCTCAGTCTACGCTACGCATTGCGGTATCGCGACAAGACTGAGTGCATTTCTGATATGTAGGGACAATAAAGGCGGATTTGCTCCCCACAAATGGACCACTAGACACAGTAAGAAAATATGAACTGCAGCATGTGCTTCTTCATTAAAATTGTACACAGAAGACGTGCAACCTATCTAAGACCTTTGAAATTAACTCAGTGAGGAAAAATACACCTTTACAGTTACATTTCAAGTAGAAAATTCTGACTTCCCGCTCGCAAAAGAAACCATAATCAAGGTAGGCATATTAGGCATTCTATCCTCTACTGATATAAGGTATCTTTAATTTTGTCATGAAAAAATTAATGCACAGGAAAATGCTTCCTGGGTAAAAACGTACGGAAATAAATTTAGTGCTCAATTCAATTTGAGTAGACTCCAATTGTTTGGTGAATGAGTGGGAAGTGTGCATAGACATAGAAAGGAACCAATGTTTTCTAACTTATGAGTTGACTTTGGAAAGTTTTGATGTACCTATTTTATTCTATGTTCAATTTCAATGAGGAAATATACAGGGTTATTCAAAAGTCACGCACCACTAGCCATGAGGGGGGGTGGCCATTTGAAATTTTTAGCTGCCCCCCGCCCCCCTCCCCCTGAGAGGGTCTAAAACTGGAAAATACCTAAACAAGTTTTCCCCTCGATATGAGAAAAACGTGACAAACTGCAAGGCGATATCTTAATTAGAACTGAGGTTATGGCCAGTGGTGCGTGACGTATGAATAACCCTGTATATTGTGGTTCTCCAACTCGCTGCATACTGTGATCATACACTGTTCAGTTGTCCAATGTTGTACATTCGTTTCCTTACTTCCTCATATTGCAAACCGATCCCTTTCTTCTTTTCTTTTCATTTCTTCCTTTCCTTCTTCTTATAATTCTTTACTAACATAGCTTTTCTCTAATTAAGTAGATCCCACTAGCAATCCCTTTCGTCACCCTATTATAGATTTCAAAGACTCTAATTAAACCTTATAGTAGGGCCCATGAACGATGATCCCTGAGCCCCCGGGTATTTCTTGCAAACGCTGGCAGCAGCGACACCCTGGCCTGGGCCAAGTCTCGAGCTCGGGCGACAATGCGCGAGCCTAGCCACAATCGAACCCTAATTACTCACAGGTAATTTACAATTTCACCGTCCCACTAGAATGAACCAAATTTTTTTGAAAATTGTTTAAAATGTATTTAGCGAGTGTTTCCTTAATCTCTGTTAAAACACTTGTAAAAAGAGGCCTCGTTTATAAAAATCGGTCGGAGAGCAGAGAAGTTACAGTTCGAGATACGATGAAAGAAATAAAAATTAGACTTCATTACAAGAGGGAAAAATAAGGAAGAAATATACAATTTGAAGTACAATTATATATCATTTAATTCAGAATTTCATACGCAATTCAACCATGTAAAGGAAGAGGACATTTGGGCAAAATTACAAGAAATTGGTATTTTATGAAAGGGCTTCCATTTAAGAATTTTGACCTGAAGATAGGGGTAGAATAGCAGCGGTTCGCAGTAAATAGCTTTTTGCGTTCACAATACCTGGTCTCGTTGATGTGCGTGCTGGACCTTGCAGTGTTGTCATTTACATGGTCCAAGCATTTATTCGCCCGATTTTTCAGGGATCATCGTTCGTGGGCCCTACTATAACTCCGTACAAAGATACAAGCCTGACCACTATAGGCCACTTACTGTCTCTATAAAGAATTTCGATCCACTCCAGTTTTTAGGTTACGGAGCACTCAGTGGAAAAAAAGCCTGCACATGTTCATTTTTCAGATTTTTAGTATGCATACTCCACATACTGCAATGTTTATCCTAAAATAACTAGTTATGCATGTAACATAATTTTTTTGTGCCACATTAGTACATCTGAGAAAATTTGCAAAATCCAGAATGGAGAACCATGGATCTTGCTTGGCGTGTCAGAAGACTGTGAAAGACACACGATTCAGAACTATCAGTTGTTTCCTATATGGGACTACCTCCACTTAGAACTCACTGTGCACATGTTGAGACAAAATCCTATCTTTAAGTAGCCTTGGATCAGCACCATACAACATGGTGATGCCCAGTGGTTGCGCATTTCTCCCATCTTTTTTCCATACTTCACAAATACCATGAATTTAAACTAATAAACTTGGTGCGTGAATCAATTATGTGCTTATTTTTCTATCTTCATTTTTGTTAGGCCTGTGGATTGATAGGAGAATAGATTGGTTGCATGTAAGAGATGCAGCCAATTGAGTACATAAGCTAAAGGTAAATTCGCTTGAGAGTCACGCTGGACGCATCTGAAAAATCTGAAATCCACTCCTTAGAGCACAATCTTCATAATTTGTGACACACTTTTCCAAATTTACCGCGTTTGCAGGCAGTTTTTCTTGGTGGCCGGCTTTCAGGTTTGTCAGGGGAAAGACCAAACTCAAATAAACAATCTTGCGAACTAATGTAAACTCTCCTTGTGAAGGATTTCAATTGATTCAAAGCTTTTGTTCGTGCAAAATAAAGAAAGAAAAAGGAAACAAACGTTTGAAATCATACAATAGTAAATAATAGTGAAATCGTTAGTTTACTCAGGTTAGTTATTTTTACTCCTCTGCCTGTGCAAACCTCGTCGACAGTGACTGAAAGGAACTACCTGCAGATATGGTAAACTTGAAAGAGTGTGTTACAAACTATGAAGACTGTGTGCCAAGAAATAGATTTCAGACTTTTTAGACAAGCCAAACGAAATTTTTCTTTGAGTTTACCCTTGAAGAGTACATTTATTTGGCTGTATCTCTTTCATACAACAGACCCACTATCTCATTTCACAAGAGAATAACTTATTTGCAGCTTTTTTGGCAGTTTACTTTGGGGAAAACTTGCTCTTTTTTTTTACTTTAACACATTGTATTTAAAAATAACCTGATTAGTATAAGAAGTATATACCTAGTATCTATCTACATGAATGAAATGAAATTAGAAAATTTGGTTTGAGAAAAAGTGCATGTGAATTTAATACTCATTCTTTGAATGCAGCACTAGAAGGGAATCAGTTTTCAATCAAGGATTCGACTTGGAGAGTAATGCCCATTCCAAGATTAGACTTTTCAGGAGAACTTCTATCTATAATAGTTCATCAACTTTCTAGCCTATCAAATGTAGCTTGCAGAAGTTCTTTCATGATTCCAGACTTACATTATTATGCTTACCTGATAACAGAAGCTGCTTCCTCTGCATCGAAGACAATTGTTTTAAAGAGATTCAAAATGAATTCCTTTTTTACTCTCTCTTCAGTTGCCTCTCTAGCAGTTATGGATCGGATTAGATTTCTGATGAGAGGCAAAACAAATGGCATTGTAAGAGCACCATTTTTAATGATCCCAGACAGGCAATTCAAGAACCATCTTGAGGAGTTCATGATGTTTCCAAGGGCTTGATCAGGAATGGTCAACTCCTCAGTCGTTCGAAGGGACTGAGTTTGATAGATTAAAGTTAGCAGTAATACCGTGTCTGACTGAAGTTTTGCAAGATGGACCTACAAATATTTAAATTTCAATCACTATTAGGATAAATCAACCAAATAAGAATAAAATAGTTTCTAGGACACTTATGCCTTTTATGGAGCAACAGAGGTTATTATTTGCTATACAGGGTGATCCAAAACTAAGTCCCTTCTACCCCCTCTAACTTTTATCCTAATTGAGGTAAGATTTGAAACTTGGGGGATGTTCCTATGTCAAAAGGAGCTCCTTTTTGGCCTCCCTAAAATTTTTAGGGGGGCTCCTTGGAGGAGGGATGGACCCCACCTTTTCTTTCAAATGGGAAGACCTCATTAGTGATAACTCGTTCGAAATAGCATAAAAAAGAAAACTTTTCGCGCCGAAGTGAATACCTCAAAACAGGGCCAAAAAGTAGCACCCTTTGACCTAGGAACATCTCCCAAGTTTCAAATCTTTGCCTCAATTAGGTAAAACGTTAGAGGGGGTGGAGGGGACTTTTGGATCACCCTGTATATACATATAGCTTCAAGTAGCGAAGTGGCGTCTGTCATTTTACAAACGGTGAGTCAGTTATGCCATTTTAACGAAAAGCGTGTCAGATATCAGAGATTACACCTTTGCAATGTCAGATGTTTGTACCATAGCATTTATGCCTTTTTTAATGCAGCTGGTAGGATAGAAAATCAGTGATGTCATGATATGATTTGGCTATGCATGCTAGCATCTGATAGGATTGTTACATAAGATGTGATTTTTTTTTTTTTTTTTTTTTTTTTTGGCAAACCAGATCATATTTTCATATTACATTAAAAATCTGGTAAAAATTCTTCTTCTGGTAAAAAGGGAAATAATTCTTCATTCATAGATTTGCCTTAGGTAATTTAACTTTTTGTGTAGTGGAAAAACAGGATCAATCTGCACTTGATAGGCTATCGTCACATAAGAACCCTTCACTTACAAAAGTAAGAAATTACTAAAATCTAAAAAACAAATGCATCTTTGGTCTGAAGCAGCAAATAACCCTAGCCCCTTCCTTGAAATTAGGATAGCTGCTTTCAGGACACCAAAGACATTGAATAGAATAGACCGTGCACTCCCTATCTCCGCCGTGTCAGCTGAGCGAGGCCACTTCAGTGAGAGTCCGTGATGGGTAGGAGGGGTGGGAACTCGCGACTGAGCGCCACGCTGCACGAGCAACTTGGAAACATCAGTTGAGCGCTCGGATTTTCGCGAATTACTCGTTCCACTTCATTTTTCGGCAAAATTTACAAGGACCACATGTTAAGAGCATGAAATTTACTATTACTCTGAACAATTTTCGTTTCTCTACAGTCATGACTGACTCGGAAAATGCTTCATAATTGAAAACATGAGGAAAGTGGCCTGCGTATCAGACGAATGTTCTTATAATGCGGACAGCTTGTAAAGATGACGGCGTGGATGAGAAGTTTGCAAAGGGTACGAAAAGGATTTAAAAGAAGGTCAATCATATAAATCAAGGGTAAAAACGAGGAATAATGTTATGGATATTGTACATAAAAAGGCATATAAAAGTTACGAGAGAGTTACTTAATGCTATTTTCCATCTTGATCTAAGAGAAGGATTTGATGGAAAGCTGAAAAAGAGGGGCAACGATTTCGGCAGTTTCAAAGTACCGAGATTTAAGATTATTCCACTGAAAAAGATAATGTTCAAGCCTTATTATCAAACTAATTTGCAAGTCGCAGCTTAATGTTATTTAATCTGCTCAAAAATTTCAAAATCAATACTTCAGTCACTTGTTTATGACTGGCGATCGTGGATACTGTTTATTTTCAACAAGTATGGGTAAGTAATTGCTCTTAATTCCTTTGCATTTTTAGGCGGCTCTGTGATTAAAGTCGCTGCACACGAGAAGGGCACCTCTTTTTAACGATGATCCAGAATCTATGTCACTCATATTTGTTTAGTAGAGTGGTTTCTATCGGTAAATTTCAAGGATTTTTTTCTCAGAAAATTGCAGGATCATGAAAGATAACTCAGTAGAAATTTCAACGAAATCCATGCATTTCCTTCACTGATGAAATATTAGTAGAGATTTTGAACCACCACAACCAAGAAGTGCCATTCTTGCACCCAGTGCCTCAATTTTTCTGCACATTGCAGTGCAGTGGATTCTATGAAATGAGTTTTTATCATGTTCTTACTTTCCTCTGTAAAATTAAAAAAAACACAGCACTTTACTATGTTTTCAGAAAAATGCTGAAAGCATTTACTTAATATTACATTTATCACAAATAAATATCACAAACTGAAACAACACTATTTTGAAATTGAAGACACTAACTTTACTACAACTTTCAATGAAGAACTGCTATTTCTGGCTCATTTTGGGAAGAACAAAATGTGCCATTAGTTCATCATCCGTTGTTGTGTCGTATATTAGTTTCCTGTATAGATAAGTAATAAAACAAATGGACCAAAAATAGTAGTTCCTTAAGGCTAAATGTAGTCAAAGTTCAAAAATTATCATCGGGACATAAACATTCTTGTCTCTTGCCCAGTTCATCAATCTTCATGAATTTGCTCATGTAAGCATACCATAAATTGAGAGTTGTGTGGTGTTTAATCATGAAAACTAAAACACATCTTCACACAAAAACATTTGAATATAATTAAAGAACTCATCAGCCGAAAATATTCGCACTAATCAATTAATAATTAAAAATTTCGGAGCCGAACCATACCAACCTCGTATAAGCGCATTGTTCGTTTACCTCGAGCTGGGGACGGCTGGAGCTCACTACCTCACCGGTGCCGTTTCGGTGTTCCCGCACTCATTGGTCGGTGCGGCATGCGAATGGAAGAGAAGTGGCCACCGCTCAATTCCACAGCGCACGTCTACTCTATTCAATGTCTTTGCAGGACACCCATTGCAAATTCATAAGGTAGTCTGTAAACCGAGACCATCATGCATGGTCATTGAGCCAACCCACAACTCCTTCCCCTTCCACAAGAAAAAATCTTGAAAATACCTCATTTGTTTACCTTGCTGAGTGCTTACCTTGGATACTAAGATTATGAACTCCTCAAGTAAGTCTTGCCTGAGAGATAATGCTGTAATGAGTCTTGCAATTATGATATATGATGCACTGACATAGTCTAAAATGGAAGACTGAAGACCATCAATGAGGGATGGAATTATGGCTGTAACATGCTTCTCTGAGATTTCACTACAGTGTTCCAAAGTTCCGACAATACTACTTGCGTAGAATGCAAGTAAGGTAGTTAGCTGCTGAGTATCTTGATCGAAAACCTGCAACATAGTGAATTTCAGGCTTGCTGAACAAGATTGTCATGATACGGTGTTTCATACTTTTAATTATCTAAAAGTTTCAAGTGAGTTAAAAATAATTTGAGTATGGTGAGAAACAGCATTCCAATCCTACAGGTGCCATTGTGTCAAATACTCCTAAAAATTAGCCATGGTCATGAAAAATGAAGACCCTCGCCAAACGTAACCCCTAAGACATTATCGCGATTCTAATTTTTCTGGTTGGTAATTTTTTGTCAAATGGCACAAAAATTGCACTTGTAAAGCAAGTAGTTGCACTTTTAAGGCTGCACTTTACTTTTTATCGCCTATAACTTTTTACTAAAAGCGCCATGAAATATGGACAAAAATTCAAATTAAAAATCTTCAATAGCCCCTGTGGAATACTAAATCAAAGAAAGAGACATCGACTCCATTCCACATTCAACTAGGAGTATAATAATACTATTTTAGGAATATAACAGCTGATGAGCCAACATACTCCCCCTCCCCCCTTGAGGGTTTCTCAATAAGTCTAGCACATACAATGCATTTCAGTAATTACATTAAAAGTTTTAAGTATTAAGGTCAAAACATCCTTCTGTAGTCCCTTGGTCAGGTAACCAAATCGTTCGATCTTCTGGTTTTGCTAATACTGTTGTGATGATTTACACAACTGCTAGTTGATTAATTCCATCTATCCTTGTGTGTGTCGCTATTTCTGAGTTTTACAATAAGTATAGTTATTTAAGTTCTAAACTATTGCATCTTAATTTTTCACTTGGCTGTGATCTTGAAGCCAATGGATGTGATCAGGGTTCAAAAGCGCTACCGTTGCGCAATGAGATCTTCGGAATCATTTTGGAATTAATTGTAAAGATAGGCAAATTCCAGTTGTCGTACGCATTTGTTGACATAATAATTGATGAATTTGCAGTATCCTTCTCAATACTTCACGTGAAGTGAGACTTTGAAGTGGACTTTAGGCACAATTTCTTTGTATGAAGTTCATTATCTACAGGAATTACTGCCTCATTGAAAACCTTGACCTTATGAAAAACCATTTGATAAGAACTTTATGCACGAGAAAAAGAGTTCAGTGTATGATTAAATCGCGTTTTGATTTGTTTGATTTAGGTATGCATTGACAGAATGATTGTTGTCGTCTTCTCCGAAGTTTTTCCAAGTTAATTTGCTCAATTCTGAAACATAACATTACTATTTTCACCTGAGTAAAGTTCTAAGTCAGTGCAGTATGAGTGGTCCAGAAGTAAAGGGATTCTGGATTGTCGCTACGTAGCTTCACACAAAGACTCAGCAAGGTACTCAGCTTTGGTGTAGTATCATTTACGGGATTCGTTGGTAATTTTGATTGTTAAGCCCTGTCAGTTCTTTGCTCAAATGGACTTGATTTATGATCAGTTCTTCATGCGCAAGATTATCGACTTTGTCCACATTTCGAACACATACGCTGTCATTTATTACCAAATGTTGACTGATATTTGGAGTATCCACTAAGATTTCCTGCTTCACGATTTCTTCGTTAGACCTTCGTTGCTCTGCCTCCAGCTCACCGAGAGATCCTTTAAAGTTGAGGGAAGCGACAGTAAGTTGAGGAGGAATGCAGTGTACGATTGAATCGCACTCTGATCATTTGATCCGGGTAGGCGATGATTATCTATATGCTTCTTGAATAATCTTTCCCGGCCAACCCAAAGTCTTGCAGTGTGTTTCTCTTCCTTTGATTCACTTAACAGTACTGTGTTGTTGTAATGGAATTATTTTAACATTAAACTTGAATTCAAGAATACTATTCATTTTGTCCGCCATTTTATTCTCCTTGGGTCTTTTTCTTCTATGTCTTCTTTTTTCTTTTTATTTTAGCAGTCTTTAAAAGTCTTCCAGTTTTTCAACTTCACATTAGATCTTTATATATTTCTTGAAATGTCTTTACTTTTCCTCCCAACGAATTCCAAAAAACTTTTATCTCTACTCAAAAGAATTATTAAAAGAATAATTTTACTATTCCTTCTGGGTGATTTCCTTCTGCACTGCACGTTAAAATAACTGTGGCGATCAAGACAGGACGATTAGTTTTACCATTTTTCTTCCCGAACTTTAGAGCTCCTCTTTTGAAATTTTAAGACTTATTTTAATTTTTTCCATTGAAATTGCTTGGTAGTTTTGTTTTCTCAGAGATGAAATGATCTTATGCTGTTCTAGTACTGTTATTTGCAGCTGAGAATCCATAACCAGTTGATTTTCTGTTCGATGCCTTGAATTTGTCTGAAAGCGGGTTTTGTACTTCTGACCTTCTCAATTGCTATTTGAGTGCCCCAAACACACACTGGCGCTTCGAAAGGAGACTGAACGATTGTTTTCTCGTTGGTACATCCTTCTCCTGACAAAAATTTCCCCATTCTGCCAAACTATCATCAAATTTTTGTATAACTGCATAACAGACCCATGGATATAATACAGGACTGTGTAGTTTCAGCAACGAAAGAACTTGTAGTGTCAGATTCGCTTCGTTATAAATGTCTTCTGCAACTTCTGAAGTTAACTTCCTTTCTTTCCGGCACGAGAAAGTAGTGAAATTTTACTATGGTCACGAGTGCAGCATTGTCATGAACTAATGTTAGTGACATTTGTGTACAAACAGTGTGTGTAAAACACTTCAGTTCAACCCCAAAATGTATAAGATCAATTTAAGTATGAACATTTAAAGATACTCGTCGATTGGTTTACATCCTTACAAAATAAAAATCGGACGGAAATGATCAAAAATGACTGAAAAAGCCGATTTTTCACACAGTAACCGATGTGTCTTACAAAAAGTCACTACTGTTTCCAGTTTTTTCCCCTCTACTTCAACCTTAAGGTACATGCTTTTGAGTAAGTAACATTTACTAACATGCATCGATTGTGTACAGATCTGAAAGGAAAGGGAAATCAACCGAAAATGCTCAAAAACGGCGGAAAAAGCCGATTTTTTGCTGGGTAACCGATGTATCTCACGAAGAGTCACTACTGTTTCCAATTTTTTTCCCCTCTACTTCAAGCTAATGGTATTTTTACGAAAAATTTATATTCTGCATTTTGCATAAGCTGGTAAAATATACGTGAGGAATTTAGAAATGGAACGGAAACTAAAAATAGCGATAAAACACATTAAACTAGGAAAATTCATCTGAATCAATGAATCAATGTCAAGAAACCGATGCTAGCATCATAAGGGTCCCCGCTTGTTAAAATGACAATGGAAACATGTGATTCACTTCATCGATCCTTCGAGGGCTTTACTGGAGGTAAAGGCAGCCTGATACTCCTTTCAAAAAGTTAGAAGCCAAGGCTAAATATCCATACAGCACCCCCAACGGCTTCTGCTTATTTTCCTGAAGGATATTTTGTTCCGACACGCAAAAAATGTTTAGGTCAACCCTCAATTTCTTACTCAAAAAAATTCTAATTCATTTACTCATTTTACTGTAACTTTTGTTGGGATAGGTAGTCAAGTCGAAGTCTTAGGGACACTGCATATATCCTTACATGGACATCGCTCGCCGATTGACACCTTCAACCTCCTCCACATAAAAAGCCATCCGTTTCCGTGTTTTCTGAGTGTTTCCAGCCTATCCCTTTCCGTTTTGATCCATAACCAATCGATGCACGTTAGTGCGTGTCACTTACTCAAAAGTATGTACCTTAAGGTTGAAGCAGAGGGGAAAAAACTGGAAACAATATGAGGCGGGGTTATCACAGTAGGTAAAAAAAACTGAAAGATAGGCAAGAATCGATCTCGATTCAGCGTGTTCTGAGGGCGGATCTTCTAACCGCTTGGCAACCGGGGCACGCTTTTAAGGGACGGCTGAAAATAACGATATACGAAGTTGTTTGTCAGAAAGCTCTCCACACTAGAAATCGTTCACCATCCGTCCGCCAGTGGCGCCGGCCGCGCCACCGACCATCGGTGCCGCATGAACCAAGATTAAAGCTCCCGTGTGTGGCTTTGGAACCCAAGTTATTGGGTCTTTACACATCAACTCAACCAGGCCCGGTACCCGACCCCCTTCGATTTAGCTAAAAATTGGAATATGGGGTCCTTACATCATTCTCAGAAACTACTTGGAGGGGATTTCCCATCCGACGCCCCGTTTGCGAGATATCGACCATCAAAGATTGGATGAATTTTAGCGGTTTTCAAAAAAGCCCTTTTAAGCGAGTCTCATTTTCTCGACTTCCCTCTCTTTTCCTCCCCCTCCGTAGCAAGACTTGGTAACAATCCATAATACTTAAGCAGAGGGTTTCTAAAGCAGATTTTCATGTAGATTTTATAAATGCCCTCAAAATTGAGCTAAAAATTATTTAAATAGCCGTAATTTAGGGTTTTTCAAAGGACGACGGACCAGTCTTGTGGGAAAAGTGGGCCTGGTTAAAACAGCTGGTTTTTTGATAAGTTGTAGGTCTTAACCTACTGATCAAAAGTGTCAATCTGCGTATCTTCCTATCTCGAAGTTTTACTCCACATTTAGGGGGTCAAAGTATGTACCTTGAGGTTGAAGCAGAGAGGAAAAAACTGGAGACAGTAGTGACTTTTCGTGAAACACATCGGTTACCATGTGAAAAATCGGCTTTTTTTCGTCATTTTTAGCATATCTGTCCCATTTCTATTTTTTTACGGTCCTTAACCATTCGACAAGTATCTTTAAATGTTGATAAATTGATTTTAAACATTGTGAGGTTGAGCTGGAAAAAAGATGTCGATTATTGAAGTCTTAAATTTAGAGATACTAGGATTAATAGGTAAAAAATCATCTTTTTTCCCCGATTTTTGACCTATTTGAATTTATTTAGGCCCTTTTTCCTCCGATATCAATTGAAAAAAGTCACCCAAAAATATATATTTTAAGCTTAATGTATAAAAAAAAAACCAAAAATCAGAGAGACACTTTGTAGGATGATCCAGTTTGAACATTGAGTGTCAAAATAGTAATAAAGGACGACGGACCAGTCGATGGGAAAAGTGGGCCTGGTTAAATCGGCTGGTTGTTTGATATGTTGTAGGTCTAAACCTACTGATCAAAAGTGTCAATCGGCGTTTCTTCCTATCTTGGAGTTTTACCCCCCATTTTGAGGATCAAAGTTGCCAATTCAGCGTATAATTGGTACTATTGACACCTGGGTTTGTTGGTCGCCTATAAGATTCTTTAATGGTTTTTTGAGTCTATTGCATTATCTGAATAGGCCAGAGACCATCCGAACTCAAAAACTGAACAATTTCGCCTTATAGGGAATGGGGGGGGGGGGGGTGTGTTTACGCCACCGATTTCAGCGTCGGCAAGTCGCATTAAACCGATTCTTTCCCCATGTTTTGGAGAATTTTTTGAGCAAATGATTGCGACTGCATCTTGAAGGGTCGACTAAGATGCAGCTCAAAATATACCTTAGGAGGGGAGGGGCCAATCGAACTCGAGCAGCGAAACTGGCTTGCGCGGGTCGGATCAAATCGATGCTTCTACCTTGTTTTGGAGAACTTTTTACGCAAATAACTCCCGCTGCTTCTTGAAAGGTCGACTGAGATGCAGCTCAGAATATACTTCGGAGGGGGGGGGGGGGGGCCGCGACCGATGTCGGGTAGCGAAACTGGCTTCGCCAGTTGCATCACTCCGATGGTTTCGTCATGTTTTGGAGACTTTTTTATCCCAATGAGGCCGACTGCATTTCGAAAGGTCGACTGAGATGGAGCACGGAATATACTGTAAGGGAAAGGAGGCCTCTCAATCCGCACCCTTCGTCGCAATAGGATCCTCAGCATAGGTCAGTGTAGCACTGACACTAGTATAGTGGCACTTTTTATCGTCGCTAGTACGATTAAGACTTAATACCATTTAACGCATTATTCAATTTTCAGCATATCCTGATTCCTGATGCATTTCAGAATTTCGGTGAGGGGAGGGGTTATTTGCTTTTAAAAAGGAAAAAAAAATAGTAAAAAGAAGAAATATATGACCTTGTTTTTTCTTAGAATTTCTGATTACGTAAGAAAATCTCAGGGAGCTCGCCTCACTAACTGCACTGAGAGCTTCCAGGATTTTATCCATTACTAATGGAGCTCCAGTAAAAAGAATGAAAAACCCAGAACTGGTCAAAAACCTTCAGAACTTATTGCATTGCATAGGTTGCCTTTCTGCGAAAGCTTTGATTTCTTTCTTGCCTTTCTTGACATTCTGCAAAAGTGTTTAATGCTCGATAATAATTCACGATTTAATATAAAAAGTCACCTACAAGATAATTTCTGAAATCAATCGACGTCATACACTCTCAGTTGTGGGAATCATCTGCACCATTAGCTGTCGCTTAAAGAAATATTAGGCTCAGTCGGAAATGCGTGTCAGCTATTAATGACCCTTGGAATTATGTATGAGTGATGCTGGTCGTAAAAAGTGCCACTATACTGTCAGTGCCACACTGACCTGACGTGAGAGATCCTATTGCGACAGAGGGTGCGGATTGAGAGGTCTCCTTCCTCTTTCAACATATTCCGTGCTCCATCTCAGTCGACCTTTCGAAATGCAGTCGGCCTCATTGGGAAAAAAAGGCTTCAAAACATGACGAAACCATCGGTGTGATGCAACTGGCGAAGCCAGTTTCGCTGCCCGACATCGGTCGCGCACTTTTTGCCACCCCCCCCCCCCCCCGACGCTGAAATCGGTGGCGTAAACACCCCCCCCTCCCCATTCCCCATAAGGCGAAATTGTTCAGTGTTTGAGTTCGGATGGTCTCTGGCCTATTCAGATGGTACAATAGACTCAAAAAACCATTAAAGAATCTTATAGGCGACCAACAAACTCGGGTGTCAAAACTACCAATTATATGCCGAATGAGGTTATTGCGTGCATTTTTTTTATTTCAGTTTTTAGAAGTTGGTGGTGTGCTGATTGTTAAGGTATTTCTTTAAAAATTTTCTGATGATCGGAACAAGGAGAAAAAGCGTCGAAAGTTAAGAAACGATTTGAAACGGGATTCCTTCCTGCGCTGTTCCTTCCCCCATTAAAACTTCTGAGGACGCTCTTTCACAAATCAAGGACTAATATACCTAAAATTTGAACTCAATTTGACCAGGGGGTTAAGGGGTTTCATGGATCACACATTGGCCTCTGCTACCATTTTACCCTTAAAAATCGAAGAATTCTAAAATTAAAAAAAAACGGCCCTACTTACGCTATTAAGGTTTTCACTTTTTCAATCTACAGACCTACCTACCTTGCCACTTTCATAAAAAAAATGGCGGGAGGTTTTCAGAGAAATTTAAACTTTTAAAACGAACTGTGCGCCAGTTAAGGTTAAAAACGGAGGAAAATTGGCAACCTCAGTTTTTTTCAAAATTTGCCTGATACCGAATATCAAGCAAATCCATCGGCAAAAAACCAAGCTGCCAATTTCGGCCATTTTGAATTATAACCGACCGCCATTTTGAAACAGTTTGAGACAATGACTTCAGGTTTGCATGAAAATTTTTCTTCCTTTATATTCTTTCAGACAAAGTATTACTAGGTAAGGGTCTTTCTATTTGAGAGGAAAACGCTGGGGTCCTCCCCCCCCCCCCTTCATGAGGACCTCATCTTAAAATTTAAAGAGGGCCAAAAAGTAGCTCCCATCGACCTACAAACATCTCCAAGTTTCAATGCTTTAACTCAATTAAGTAAAAAGTTAGAAGAGGTCAAGGACTTTTCCCTCACCTTGTAGACTGACATACTTGGCAGAGAACCTTTATTTCTAAAAGACTTACTAAAAAACGGATAAATCAATTGTATGTATACTGAAAGGTCCTGTGTGATTAAGAAGCTACTGAAAACTGAAGGATTTAATTAGCAGGTGTTTTAGTTTCTCATTCCAGGTTAAGAGACTGTCTTTTTCAGAGGATTTTTCCCTTGGCGATTGGATAAAATCTGAAATTCAATAGCACTCACTTTCATGGCTTTTCTTGTGTTGTTACAAATCATCTCCAGGAACCCAAGATCAGTGGCACAACGATTGTAAATTGCGGATTTGGAGAGCGGTAAATTTTTCTTTTTCAAAGGAAAAAGCCAATGAAATGCACTTGTCTCCTTTTCAACTGGTAGAGCTTGAAGGACATCGGCAAAAGTTTTGGTTTCATGATACGGTAACACAAGAAACAGGAAGTCTTCGGTATTGTATTGATGGATGTGATACCTGAAATGTCATCAGATAAGTCAATGAGAAAGGTGTAGAAAAATTGAAACACTTAAATTCAGAACATAAACTCTAAACTCAAACAACTTAAAGCTAAACCCAAGAAGATGCACTGGTTGCTGGGACGGAATTCCAAACTGTCAGTTGATAACAAAATTCTTTTGTATAAATGTATCTTAAGGCCCGTCTGGAGTTATGCCTGCATGTTCTGGGGATGTGCTGCAGACAGTAACATCAGACGGATCCAGACGTTCCAGAATGTGACTCTGAGACATATGGTTAATGCCGAGTGGTATATCAGAAAGTCTGATATCCACAAGGACTTAGGCATTGTGTCAGTGAAGAATCACACTCGGGAACTGACGGAAAATTACGAACGCCGCTTGGGTTTTCATCCTAATGTCGAGGCCATTTCCCTCCTCGATAACTCAAACATACTTCGCAGGCTCAAAAGGCGCAAGCCTTTTGACCTGATCTCTGATTTTTTCGATGACTAATTTAGTCATCCATCACAATAAGGAATAGTAACTCTCACGAGCGAATTAAGACATTTTCTGTAAGTACACAGTTTAATTTAACTTTTCTTTTGTATGTACAGTACTAATCATGTCTGATCTTAAGTATTTGTCTAATTTTAAGTAATTAGACAATTGTCTTTGTAGATAGTTAGCTATATTTTTAATATTACATTAAGTTCTTCTCATGTTCTCATCTTCTTCACCTTTCCCTCATTTATCATTAGTAGTTAGCTATCTCTAAGATATATATGTTTTATATCCTTAAGCTAAAAGTGCTAAATTTGTACTTCCAAAGACTATAATAAATATTCAAAAAATAAATAAATAAATAAATAAATTGAGAACTTTGCCACTGCAGGCTGATTATGAACGATCGATTTCTGACAGAAATTATGATCGATTTGGGGATGCTATCGATTTAGAAAAGCATTGCGCTTATGGGCCGTTCAAATCGATAGGACACAAATCGATGCAAAAATGCAGAAATACGGCCCTAAATCGATGAGAATCCCGGAATCGATGGAAATCCAAATCGATGGGTCCGGACCCATCGATTTGGATTTCCATCGATTTCGTGAAAAACCGAGTTTTCCATCGATTTGGGTCACGCTTCACGGGATAGTTTTAAAGATGGCGAATCTCGTGCTAGTCATTGAGAACTACGAAGATGTTGTAAATGAAGAGATAGAGGAGCGAATACGAATTGAGGAGAGAAGAATATTGAGGATATTACCGTGATAAAATTTAAAATTCATAATTAAATTGCCGTGATAAAATTTAAAAATTTCTAAAATGGAGCATACAAAATATGTAAAATTGTGAATGAAGTTAAATAAGTTAAGAAATAATTTTAAAACAACATATACTTCCATCTAACGATAAATTGTCTATGAGCCCCATAAGAACAGAGAAGATTTCTCCATGACAGCAGTTTGAACTTTGGCCTGCTCACTATCCAATAAAGAATTTTAAATTCTGATTTCAACTACTTACACTTAAGAATTAATTAATTTGCCACTTATTTTTTCGCAAGACTATGAAGGAAGTTTGCACAAATATTATAGGGGAAAGAAGAACCCGAAGAGTATAATATGAGAAGGATTTTAGCTTCATTGAGGCTGGCTCTACTGAAACAATGGGCTGTTGAGTAGAAAGCAACACGGAGATTTTTTATGATTTGCTTTTAAGAGGGGAAAAATATGATGGGAAATGTTCTTGATTTCAACCGCCTCAGCTCTAACATGTAAAAATACATACCCAGCAAGACTGCGGTATCTAGGGAAATGAATCTGAGAGAATAAGAACTTTACACAAAGAAACAGGAAAAGGCGCATGAAAATTTGTAACTGAAACACCGACTTAGATATTTTAATTGGGATGAAAGTGCAGGTATACAAAGAAAAAATTGCATGCAGCATAAAACTGAATGTAAGAGTAAAGATTATTTTGACACCACTATTAAGATTTAAAATATGAGATCTCTTGAAGACAGAATTGTTAAACCTAGCAAACAGTGCTGAAATGAGATGTATCATTTGAAAATTGAGTTCACTGTGCATGGATGGTTATGGAGATGTCCAAGGTTCAAAATAAAAATTGTATGAAACGTATAAAACTACAGCTAGATAGGTACTTACAGAAAATTTTGTTGCTCTTTGCGACATTCTAGTAGATTCAAGTGATGAAAAGGGAGTTGATGAAACTTGGTGGAATTAATGGCTGTTTACAATCAAGTTATAGTCTCCGCAAATCCTTAAAATGTACGATAGAACAAGCGGAAGCCATAATTCTGAGTGACACAGCTATTTAGAATTGGTGAAGTCCATGGTGACTTGTTGCTCTGGCTAGCAAGTGTTTTAAAACATTTTGAGTTGAACACATAACTGAGAACAACTGATGATAAACTGACCGCTTGCTGCTGTGAGATTGGACTAGTTGAGCTTGTTAAAAGCTGATTATCCTGGACTTTAGTAACTATCAGGACTCTCAGAGCCCCCTCATGATTGCACAGTTATTAT